>NC_091150.1:46298637-46421137 GCF_040958095.1 Procambarus clarkii | reverse complement strand
TCAAGGTGCCACTGTGTGTGTGTGTGTGTGTGTGTGTGTGTATATATATATATATATTTATTTTAGTATATTTTGGTAGCAGTCTTTCCTGTAGACATATATTATTAAATATGACTGAAAAGGTAAGATTAATAATTATAACACAAATTTTCTCAATATTTCTTATGGTTCTTTTCACTGTTGATGGTAATTGAAAAATCAATTCTCCAAAATTCATTTTTATTTCTAGTCTGACGCGACACTTGAACGCGTTTCGTAATAACTTATTACATTTTGAAAGACTTTAGTTTATACACACACAACTATAACCTGCAAACACTAAACAGAGTTTAAACAGCTTTGATTTTATACCTGCATTTGGGTGAGGTGATATGTTACAACAGTTTTGGATGAGGTGAAAACAAACTTTCAACACAAGACAGAACACGAAACAATGGGTATAATATTTTGTAAGTTAAAGGAAAGAATGGAAGTAACTGCAAAGGGCTTATTGGCCCATATTTCTTGATGCTTCTATATTGGTGCGGTCTTGAAGTGGGTGAAGTACCCACTTAAATGGGTACGAATGAAACCTTACCACTGACTTTCTTGGGACCCATAATGAGATATATAATAACAACTTTTATGTTCAAATGGCCAAATATTCAACGAAACATTGTAAATCCTGGTGAAGAATTCAGGGAGGATAGTCACTGGGCGCGAGGCACTAGTAAACTGAGAGGCGATCGCCGTGCCACCACTAGGTCGGCCCGTACGCGTATCAACACCCTTGTATCCCGATACAAATTTTCCAAGTAACTTATTAAAAAATTTCCAATTTTTCCTGCTCGTAACCAGGGATGCTCGTAATCCGAGGTATCACTGTAACAATTTACTAAAAAAAAAAAAAAGAGACCGCAAACTTGCTTATGGAAAACTAACACCTTGAAAGAACCTTAGGTCGTCTATTCCTTCAAATGTCCACTTGGGGACTGTCAGCCCCAGCATTCTCAATATCTAGACAAGACAACGTCTCTAGGCGATTAACAATGTACAATCAACAGGGCTCTATCAAGGAATGTGTAATCTTCACTCACAAGCAGATCATCGCCAGAGACATCTTGACAAGCAACACTGAAATAATCGATAGATATAACGACAGCAGGAGACTGGACATCAGCAAGGCACTACATATTTAGAAGTCTAGATCAGCAATCAACAACCAGTTACCACATGATTACATTCTACCTACTTCAAGACCCAGAGCCAATGCAGACACAGCATCCAATGACCCTACTAATACCCCCTGATACATTTATTCATTGATACCCCTTGATCCATTTATTCACTGATAAATTTAATTACCCCTTTTTATGGCATTCATACACCACTTCACCCAAAAAGTATATAATCTGATGTTAAACATGGTAAAATTGTCTTTGACAGTGTAAGGTGTACCTTGCAAAACACATCCCTAGGCGTCTATTTTATTATTTTACGCTTCAATATATAGGCAAGACAACAATGTCTCTCTAGGCAATTAACAATGCACAAACAACAGGGCTCTATCAAGGAACATGTAATTATCTACATAATAATGTAAAAATGAACTTTAGAGTTAATTTTTCTACTTCCCTCGACAGTGAAGATAAAACGTAAGAAATATTGAGAAGATTTGTATTAGAATCAATAATCTTACCCTTTCGGTTATATTCAACTGAAAAAATATATATATATATAAATTGAGGGTACCACCGCTGGTGCAATTGTAGTGACCCATAATCTCAGAGAAGAAAATAGAGAGTATTCAGAGACCTTGTGAATTCTCACTTAACACTTTAATATTTTCTTCTCCTACCACCCCAGTTTTTTTGTATATATATGCATATATATTTGTTTTACTTAAACTGTTACAAAAAAAGGAGTTATATACACAAGGTACAAAAATATCATAAGTTGTTGAGTTCCTCCAGCTCCTCAGATGGCCGGCAGGAACCCTGAATCCAGTGTGCATTTTCCCTCTGTATCGCTATGCTGAGGTGCTGGAAAAGGAAGCTGGTAGCTCTGGGGTCTCTTGTTTCTCATAATCAACTAGTGTACAGATTCTGGAGAATATTGGGCTCTATCAAATCTACATTTGAAACTGTTTGGAGTCTGCCTCCACCACATCACTGCCTTTTGCATTCCATTTGTTAACCACTGATACTGAAAAAAAATTCTTTCTGATGTCTCTGTGGCTCATTTGGGTACTAGTTTTCCACCTGTAATTACCTAAGTGTAATTTAGGTAATTACACTTAATTACACATAATTAAATTACACTAAGTGTAATTTAGGTAATTACCTGTGTTCCCTTGTTCATGTTCCACCCATGCTAAATAGCTTGTCTCTGTCCACCCTGTCAATTTCCCCTGAGAATTTTGTGTGTATACACATACATACACTACAGTACCTTGAAAATTTAAATTAGTGTGGCTGAGACTTGAACCTCCACTCACTTGATGCAAAGCATTGTAGTACAGTACAACTGAACTACCAAGCCACAAAATTAAAGAACAGCAATATTTAGTTGTAGCAATGCTCTTGCCCCTTACATGCTGTATATTAATGCTTTTTTCTAAGAAAATTCCAAATGCGAGTGGCTAGATCAACTATGGAGGGAATGCTTGAAGGCAATGAATTGAATACAGAACCACATCGAGCAGTACTTACCTCTCTCAAGCCTCAAGGTCGCAACAATCGTGTTGGCTATGAACGTGTGGGATCATCTGTGCTTGGGCCTGCAGGACGTATTTCCCAAGATCAGCCAATAAAGAATGCCGGAGGTCCTGCATTTTCAATATTCCAAGTAAGAAGTGGTTTTCTAGGTCAACATTTTTTATAGTTTTGGAAGTGTGTTTACTCCTTACACCACTTCATTCATATCCTGTGATATGATGGTCCGAGGATACTGTACTGCTTTATCCTTTTACATATCATCTGTGTGACTTGGGACATGGAGATTTCCAGGTATTATTTACTATTTGTTAATGAAAACATAAGGGTGGTGCCTTTTCATTATTATTGATTTATTAACGAATCTTTTGTCTAGAGCAAGGCATGAGTCATTAAGTAATTGCGCAACAAATTACAATTATTATATATTTTCCAGTAGTTATTTAGGCAAGGCTAGTGTCCTCTGACATAGGCCTAAGGGCCATACGAAGTTTGTTCATGATGTTACTTCCCGTTACACTTGAATCTCGTAATATATAGGCTTGTTTTTAATCTATAAGTATCCACTCAATTTAACGACCTATATGGGGCTGTACCCAGGTTGTTAAATCCGGAGGCTTTAAAATGTTGGTAGCTCTTGCCATATTATGAGAGCAACAGGCTGGATGGATGGCTGGTAGGTGAATGAGTGATTGGCAAGTGGGCTGGATGGATAACTTGCTGGCTGGTAGGTGGGTGGGTGAATAGGCAAGTGGGCTAGATAAGTGGATGGATAACTGGCTGGCTGGCTGGTGGGTAGGCAGTTGAATTGGTGGCTGACTGGCAGGTGGGTGGAGGGATTGGTGGCTGACTGGCAGATGGGTGGAGGGATTGGTGGCTGACTGGCAGATGGGTGGAGGGAATGGTGGCTGACTGGCATGTGGGTGGAGGGATTGGTGGCTGACTGGAAGGTGAGTGGAGGGATTGGTTGGTAGGTAAATGAATGGATGGAATGGTGGCTGACTGGCAAGCAGGGTGGGAAGGTGGATGGGCAGGCAGAGTAAGTGGATGGATGGATTGTGGCTGACTGGTGAACAGGCAAGGTGGGTAGGTGGATGGATGGATTGGAGGCTGACAGGTGGACTATCACAGACTGGCTTTTAGGTGACACTGGATCCATCCCTCGGCTCCCTCATACCTGCTACATCCTAACCCTCCTTTCCCCCCCCCCCCATTCCCCACACCAGACCCTCCCAGATATATTCCTCACCCCTCCATCCATGTCTATGGTCCGTCTGTACGGGATTAATATTGTATGGTTTCGATTCTTGGCTACCTTCCTACCACCTGGTGGCCTGGGAGGCAGATGACCTGAATGCCCTACATCATACTCATATTGTTTACAAACTGTGACTGGTTGCTACCAGTGCAGGTTTGGGCTGGTCCCAAACCTACACACAGAAATAACATCACATGAGACCAGGAGGCATGGCAGGATGTGCAGAATACCCCCGTTGAAAAGCAGAGGTGCAACAGGTACTCTGAGAGAGAACTATCAACATCAGAGGCCCGAGACTGTTCAATACGCTTCCACTACACATAAGGGACATAACTAGCTGACCCCTGTGTTCAAGACAGAACTCGATAAGCACCACCAGAGGATACCTGATCAACCAGACTGTGATTCATATGTCAGGCTGCAAGCAGCTGCATCCAACAGCCTGGTTGACCAGTTCAGCAACCTGGAGGCCTGGTCGACGACCGGGCCGCACGGGATGCTAAGCCCCGAAAACACCTCAAGGTAACCACAAGGTACCACAACTGTGAATGCCTAACTGCCTTTGACTGGTTATGACTGTGACTTGTGATTGTGAATTCCTTGCTGACTGACTTGACCATGGTTGCCTCTTACTGGTTGAGACTAACTGTGACTGGCTCTGACTGGATGCTGCATAACAGGTGAAGTGAAACCTGTGAAGGAAAATTGTAACTGCTGGCCTAGCGAGGGCAAGATTGTTACAACAAACTCGGTACCGTACTCTGGATTTAACGGCCAATGACTGTAAATAAGATGCTAATTAACGATCTAAAATTTTGTCGTTAGAACCGACAGAACGGTAAATCAGAGGTCCTTAATTTGAGTGGATACTGTATTGTGCTAATTGATTTTTATTGTAGCTGTTCCTAATCTCACGTGCGTTATATTGGTAAAGTGTCTCTTTCTTGTAGGATTCAAACACATCTACTGGCCATCATCATGATAGCAGAATTGATGACAAAGGTGGTGTACTTCCTATAGAAGCCACAATAAACCAAGAAAATGTAAAAAAACCTGGTTTATGGACTAAAAACAAAGTTCAACAGAAAGCTATTAAAGTTGTACCTGTGGAAGACCTCAATAAATACAACAAACCTGCATTCTCTCGTAAGATAATTTTGTTTAAATTATAGGGATGTATTAATTTTTAATTTGTACTTAAACAGATGAAATAAAAATGATGGATATTACATTACATTCACATGCTTGCACATGTATATAAATTCCCAATCCTACAGTTATTGCATTCCTGAATAGTTCATTTTGTTGCATTTAACTCTATCAAGTTTTTATTATTTTACTATTTTTTTGGGGTGGGGGGCATACTTCACTGCCAACATTTTATATTAAAGTATGTGTGTCATATTTTCTAGTCCTTAGGATGTTCTGTTCTATTATACACCCTCAGAATTTGCTGGGAGATAGAGAAGGCAGTTTTAAGTAAAAATCAGTCAGATATCACCAACATGAAATTAATTTATCTAATTTTTTTCAGTTCATAAGGATGAAACTGCATTGCAGTATGTAGTAGCTACACCAGCAAAACTCCCACAAACAAGCAATGTTTTATCAATTCGCAACAATGAATTTAAAGACTGGAATGTTGCATTGTTCATTCCAGAGCCATTTGACCCAAATGTGCAACCACAATATTGTAAACACAAGGTAGGAAGAAGTAAACATGCCCTCAATGTTATTTTTTACAGATAACATTCATTTGGTAGCACTAGTCCATTTTGCTACATGATATAAGGAAGGGGGAAAGGAATGGTTCTCACACTTTTGATCTCGAGTTGAATATAATGCCCTCATGTCGACTGAACTTTGTGTGCTGAGAATGTGCAACAGAGATTCTGCAGAAAAGAGATGGTTGGGTGTCCTGTGTGTATCTGGACCTAAAAATGGCTTTTGACAAGAGTCCCACACGAGGTTGTTTTGGAAACTGAATCATGCTGTAAGTGTGATGGGGGACAGGGAGACTGCTGACATGGATGAAAAATTTTCTGACAAATATGAATGGTAATTTTGAGGCATTGTATCTAACTGGAGGAGTTACTATTGGAGTACCATAGGGCTCAGTTCATGCACCAGTAATGTTCATCTACTAGGGAAGAAGGGAGATATAGACGATTGTCATGCCCTTTAAACTTTAAATTGACCATGATAAAATAAGTACTTGGAGTATCATTTGGCAAATGGAATTCAATGTGAATAAATGCCATATTATGGAATGTGGAATAGGAGAAAATGGTTTCAACACAGCCTACAAATTATGTAGAAAGGCATTAAAGAACTTGAGCAAAGAAAGAGATCTAGGAGTGGTTCTGAATAGTAGAATGTCACCAGTGGAACACTTAAAGGATATTGTATGAGGAGCATCTTTTGCAGGTTCCCACTTTGGAATTGCTTTTCATTACATGGATGGTAAAATAATAAAGAAACTGTTCATGACTTGTAAGACCAAAATGGAATATGCAGCAGTTGTATGGTGCCCATATCTCAAAAAGAACATCAGTGAACTGGAAAAGGTGCAAAGGTATGTTACAAAATGACTTCCAAAACTGAAAAATGAGAGTTATGAAGAGAGGCTAGAGGCATTAAATATGGCTAAGATAGAAGAAAAAGAGGCAATATGATCACCACTCATAAAATAATAACTGGAATTGGTCAAATTGACAAAGGAATTCCTGAAACTGGCAACCTCAAGAACAAGTCATAGATTCAAACTAGGGAAATAAAGGTACTGAAAAAATATTAGAAAGTTTTCTATTGCAAACAATGGTAGATGGAACAAGTTAAGGGAGAAAGTAGTGGAGACCAAAACTGTCAGTACAGTAGTTTTAAAGTATTATATGACAGTGCTGGGAAGACGGGAGACCACTAGTGTACCTCTCATCCTGTAACTACACATAAGTAATTACAAACACAAAAAAGGCAAGCTGGGAGCAGCATCCAGGTTCATCAATGGGAAGGTTTTGCTCTCTCCTGTCCAGGACTTTGGTTTGTTGACATTAGGAGCTGGAGCTCCTGGTGATGCTGCCATCTTGCAGTGAATTACTGTGACTAGTGATTTCGATCTAACTGCTGAGTGGATAATTTGCAGAGTTACTGGGTGCTTAGTTTCCCTTTTCTCTGTGAACCTTACAGTTGTCTGTTTCACTTCTCAAACTTTCTGGATGTTTCCTTCATGAGGGAGTAATTACCTTAGTGTAGTTACAGGATGAGAGCTACGCTCATGGTGTCCCGGCTTCCCAACACTGTCATATAACGCTTTGAAACTACTGATGGTCTTGGCCTCCACCACTTTCTCACCTAATTTGTTCCAACCGTCTACCAATCTGTTTGTGAAAGTGAATTTTATATTTTTTCGGCATCTGTGTTTAGCTAGTTTAAATCTATGACCTCTTGTTCTTGAAGTTCCCGGTCTCAGGAAATCTTCCCTATCAATTTTATCAATTCCTGTTACTATTTTGTACGTAGTGATCATATCACCTTTTTTTCTTGTCTTCTAGTTTTGGCATATTTAATGCCTCTTAACGTCTCCTCATAGCTCTTGCCCTTCAGTTCTGGGAGTCACTTAGTAGCGTGTCTTTGCACCTTTTCCAGTTTGTTGATGTGCTTCTTAAGATATGGGCACCACACAACCGCTGCATATTCTAGCTTTGGCCTAACAAAACTTGTGAACAATTTCTTTAGTATATCGCCATCCATGTATTTAAAAGCAATTCTGAAGTTAGTAAGCGTGGCACAGGCTCCTCGCACAATGTTCTTTATGTGGTCCTAAGGTGATAGTTTTCTATCTAGAACCACCCCTAGATCTCTTTCTTTATCAGAATTCTTTAAAGATTTCGCACATAATATATAGGTTGTGTGGGGTCTATGTTCTTGTATTCCACATTCCATAACATGGCATTTATTAACATTAAATTCTATTTGCCAAGTGGTGCTCCATATACTTATTTTGTCCAGATCATCTTGAAGGGCATGACAATCATCTAAGTTTCTTATCCTTCCTATTATCTTAGCATCATCAGCAAACATGTTTATATAATTTTGTATACAAACTGGTAGATCATTTATGTACACAATAAACATCACTAGTGCAAGAACTGAACCCTGTGGTACCCCACTTGTGACATTTCTCCAGTCCGATACATTGCCTCTGATTTCTGCCCTCATTTTACTATGTCAGGAAATTTTTCATCCATGTTAGAAGCTTACCTGTCAACCCTCCAATATTTTCCAGTTTCCAGAACAACCTCTTATGTGGAACTCGGTCGAAAGCCTTTTTTTTTTTTTTAGGTCCAGATAGATGCAGTCAACCCAACCATCTCTTTCCTGTAATATCTCTGTGGCTCGATCATAGAAACTGAGTAAATTCGATACACAGGATCTTCCAGATCGAAAACCATACTGTCTGTCTGATATTATATCATTTCTCTCCAGGTAATCTACCCATTTAGTTTTGATTAGTTTTTCCAATACTTTCACTATTACACTTGTCAGTGATATACATCTATAATTGAGGGGGTCTTCCCTGCTGCCACTTTTGTAGATTGGAACTATGTTAGCCTGTTTCCACACGTCTGCTACGATTCCTGTACACAGGGATGACTGAAAGATCAGGTGAAGTGTAATGCTGAGCTCAGATGCACATTCTCTCAGGACCCCTGGTGAAACTCCTTGTGGGCCAACTGCTTTATTCTTACTTAGCTCCTTTAGCATATTTTTCACTTCATCTCTAGACACCTCTATACGCTCTATGTTCTGTGGAATTCTTATCGTCTGGTTCTCTGAAGATCTCATTTTGTACAAACACACTTTGGAACTTTTCGTTTAATGTTTCACACATTTCCTTTTCATTTTCCGTGTATCTGTCCCCCATTTTTAACCTCTGAAAACAGTGTCCTCACTTCAACGAACTATATGGGGCGAAGCCGATTCGTTCCAGTGCGGAATTCGTTCCATCCGTCCGGCCCCAACAACCTTATTTTCTGTGTGGAGCCCCTACGGCTCCCTGGAGCTTATCGCTATTGTATGTTATATTAGACCGGGACAGTCGCTAAGGACTTCAGACCTACCAGGGACCAGCGCCAGAACCTGGCCCCTTCAGAGAGGTTTCAGGGAGCAATGGCCCTGGAAAACCCCTTTGTGGTTGGGGTTTTCCTTGTCTGCCATCGACCAGGGTTAGGCACCTAGAAAGGTAGGCATAACAAAACAAACCCCACATGGTAAAAAACTAAAACAAAAAAAACGAACAGAGAGGTAGAAACTCCCTGCAATCACTAGGAAACAAGCAAACATCACACTTTACTGCCGCACCGATCGTCCGCGTAGCCCTCCCCGCCCTGAGAGGGGGAGTGGGGAGCCCCGGGCCTACCGTGCCGGCTGCCAAGCTTCAGTTCGTAAGCTAGTGTCAACCGGGATAGACGCTTCTCTGGCCTCAGTTTCCTAGGCGGTGTTTGCCTTGTGTTGCGTTGTGCAGTGCCCAGGAGTACCTCATCAATGCTAGGGCTGCATGCGCTTAGTGGCTGACTTCCCTAAGCACCCTGTGAGTACTGCCCTTGCGTAACAGGGTTATCTTCCCTGGGGCGTTCGGGAACCATTCCCGGTTCTTGCTGCTCGGCATTTGCCTCGCCCTTGGGGCCAGCTGGGGCTGGGGGCCCTTGTTTGGCCCTGGTTAGGGATTGGTATTGTGTTGGTTAGGGCGTCAAGGTGTTGCACAGCCTGCCACCTAAGCGGCGACCGGTTCCTGTTGCCTCTGGAGACGGTGTACTTTTGCGGGGGTTTTCTTTTGTTTTTCTTTTCATGCCTAGTGGGGGTCTGTCTAGTGTGGCTATAGTTCCACTGGTAGTGTTTGGTGGCCCTTTGCTAGGCCCCCGTGATTGTACACGTCGCAGGGGTTTTCAGTGCTATCCTCTACCCTCTTATGTTTGGGTTTCTTAACCGGTTAGCAACACCTTGCCCGGGCTTCCCGTAGCAGTCAGCCTACGGGCCCTGGAAACCCCTGTTTAGGCTCGGGGGACCATTGAATGTGTCTTCCGGGTTCCAACCCGTCTTGTACGAGATCGTTGGTTGCTGTGCCCTTGTCTCCGGGTGACAGTCGCCACTTCTACCTCCGTCATGCTGCCTGTTGGGTCACTGACACCTTGACCCGGAGTCTTGCGAGAGATTCTCTGCTTGTTTTCTAGTACTCTCCTGATGTTATTTCTGTTCCGAGTACAGGCGGCATCCGTGTTGCAAGCTAGGTTAGGTTGCTGCAACATGCTAGGTTGGCTTCCCACTCGGATGCCCCGAGGACACCCTGTTTTGGTTAGGTGCTGTTCGCCCCTGTTCCTGGCTCCAGACCGTCTGCGGGTTTCGGGGTCGGGGCGGGGTTTAGTTTGGGCAGAGACTGGCAGTTTTCGGGGGCTGCCCCGTTCGGGTTAGGGGACAGAGGTTTTCGAGCCTGTTCCTCTTGCCAAGGCTTCTGGGTCTTACCAGCGGCCCTTTCTTGCTGCCTTTCCCATGGACTCTTGCTTTTCTTTAAGGGCAGAGGGCTTGGAAGACGGCTCTGCCCCGGGGCCTCTGTTGCTGGTTCCCGGGGCTGTGGGGGATGTCTGCTAGCAGTGCTGGGGCAGTTTGCCCCTGCCTGGGTTTTCTGCTTCTGGGCGAAGTTTTTCGTCCATCCAGTCTGCTTGCTTCCCACTTTTGCTGGCGTGTTTTCGTATCTTTTGCGTCGGTCACAGCCCTCTGTTGTGGTGGCCATTTTCTTCTGCCGGTTTCCCGGCGTTGCGGTTTGTTTACATGCGTCTGGGTGTGCGAGCGAGCTTCTTGGGTGAGTTTTCACCTCTTTTCAGGGGGTTTATTCTCCTGTTGTCGTTTCTTTGCTTTTCTGGTGTTTTCTGCCCGTTTCCTGTTCCTCTGGTAACGTTTGGGTGTTTATTTTACACCGGGTTTCCCTTTTTTCCTGTTTTGGGTTTGGGCTCAGTGTCCCTGGCCGTTATGCTTGCTCCCACACCTTGTCCCTCGGTTTTCGGTCTGTTATGACCGTTTCCCTGGGGGTTCTGTCTGGGGGCTGTGCTTTGCCTTTCTGTGCTGTTCTCCGCCGGCAAATGTGGTGGTTTGGGCTCCCCCTGGTTCGATTCTGGGTTCCTTTGGGTTTTTTGGTTTCGTTCCGTAAGTTCCTTCCTCTTGGGCCCCCTTTGTGGGTTCAGCGGGGCTTTGTTTCCTCGTGTGACCTGGTTCTGCCTTCTGGAGTTCCGGGGTCTTCCTGGCTTGCAGACTGATATTTGAGGTTTTGTTGTCGAGGTGGGCCTTTTGGTGCAGTTTTGTGCCTTCTTTGCCTGGCCGGCGTGGTGCTCTCTGCCCGCTGGTCGGCAAATTGTACTTTTCTTTTAAGATGTATGTGTGTACGCATGTACATGTGTACGCTGTGTGTGTGTGCACATGTGTATATACACGTGTGTGTAACATACCTTGTGTGTATGTGTATATACATAATGTGTATATGTGTGTGTACTTTTTTCTTTCGGAAGGGGTTCTGTTCCCTTCTCTGTTGACAGGGCGCTGGGGGAGCAGCTTGCTCTGTTGACTCTCACATGGTCCCACTGTTGGTGGGTGCTTTTGGTTGTCTTCCGGCCTCTGGTGGCGTCGGTGGACGGCTTCTTCCCCTTTGGGGGGGTTCAGAGCTGGCGGGGTGGGCTTCTTCCCCTGCGCTTCATCATGTCATCTTAGTGGGTGCGTTGGACATGGTTGATCTGCCCCATCCTTTTGGGGTTCCCGTCTGCTCTTTGCAGTCATGGGCCTTTCGCATCTGCGGTTCTTCTGGATTTCTTCAGTCTGCGCCCTGGATTCTATGCCCTCCTCGGAGGACTGTTGTCTCCTGTCCGGCTTCTGTTGGGGCCGGGTGCCTGGATGGTGGCCCTGGACCTCCAGGTCACTTCTTGGCACGTTCCTCTCCAGTTTTCTTGGACTGGCACAGTTGGTGGTGGGGCTTCAGGCTTGCTGCTTTTGTTGCTTTCCCTATTTTGTAATTGGCACTTGGTGTATTTTTTGCATCTTAGCATATCACCAGATCTTAGGGCCTTGTCTGAGTACTTGAGATTCCGTGTCTGGCCTACCTCGACGACTGGCTGGTGTAGACTCCCATTCAGTCCACTTGTCTGCTCGCCAAAGGGGGTGGTTCTTTCCAAATCACCGGGATTGGTTTCCTGGTGATCTGGAGGCCATTCCATCTGTTTCCGTCCTGGGTTCGGACCTGGGTCTTGTTTAGGGCTACTGGGCCACTCATTGTCTTTCCCTCCAGAAGTGTTGCTGCGGCTGTGGTCCCGCCTTCGGCTGTACATGAGGGGGTCCCGGCTTCGACGTGCTGCTCTGCCCGCAGGATCGGGTTTGGCTTCGGCGTCTGTTTGGTTCCTTCGGAGAGATCCCCTTCCGCCTCTTGCATTTGTTGGGTTCGTTCCTCCGGGATCTTGTGTTGGTGCTGCATCACCAGCTTCCTCTTTGGGGTTTTCGGGGTTCCGTGCCTTGGCACCTCCCCAAGCCTTCGCTCGATGTGTTCATGGACGGGTCATCTCTCGGCTGGGGCTTTGTGACCAGTGCTCCCCAGGTCGGCCGGGGATGGTGGAGTCTGTCCGTCCGTCGGGCTCACAGCACGGTTCAGGAGTTCGTGGCTGTCTGGTTTGCGCTTCGGAGGGTTTGAGTCACTCAGTGCTCTACCATTCAGCTCCGTCTAGACTGTTCTCTGGCGGTTTTTGCAGGAACCACAGGGTTTCTCTTAGGTGTTGTCCTTTGGGGTTGGTTCCGTAGTGGCTCGTTTGCTGGATTCTCGGGGTTTGGCTAACCGTGAGGTTCATGTCCGGGGTGTGACCTGCGTCCTGGCGGACAGCTGTCTCGGTTCATTCCTCTGTTCGCGGATTGGCTAATCGTCGCTGACTCGTTTTGTTGGCTCTGTTGGATGTATGGACTCCTGGCCATGGACGTCTTCGAGTCGGCGTGGTCTAGGCGTCGCCCATTTTATGTGGTGCCCATACCCACCTGCGAGGCATTCACGGTGGATGCTTTTCGGCAGGACTGGTCGAGGTGGGGGCACCTGTTCCTCTTCTCCCGGTCCAGCTGTTGCTTCGGGTTCTGGCTCGGTTGCAGCCTATTCCTACGAGAGCAGTCCTTATGGTTCCTTGTTGGCCGGCCCAGCCTTATTCTCAGACGCTGCTTGATAGGTGCCCGAACCCGGAGCGTTTTCCGCGGCTCCGCCTCTTTCGGCAGGTCAAATCGGTCCTGTACGTGACTGGTTCGGCCTTCTCCTCGGCTCCTCGTGTCTGGTATTTTGACGCGGGTATCACCATCTCTGGTGTTCAGGTGGCTTTGTTGACGGTGTCCCACCTGCGAGCTTCGTCTTGGCGACAGTATGACGTTTAATACGCTTTCTCGTGTTTTGTTTCACCTCCAGCCTGCTCATGCGTCGCCTGAGCCGTCCTGGTCCTTGATCAGGGTGTCTTCTTATCTTCTCAGTTTGTGGTAGCCCCTTTGGTTCAGGTTTCTGCTCTTTGGTACTGGTGGTAGATTTGTACATGTGCAGCCTTTCTCTGTCTTGGCGACGGTCGAGACGGCTGGTTTCCGGAGGAGTTCTTGGGCTATTGATGCTTGATTGGTTTGGCCGGGGGTGCGTCTTGTGTTGTCCGGTTGTGCTTTTTGCTGTTGCCTGCGTACTGTGTCTGGGGATACGCTGTGGATGATCCGGCTCCCCTCGTTCCCTGTTTTCAGGGCTCGGGGTCTCCCCGGTCGTCCACAGAGTTTTTCATTCTTCCTGCCTGCGGTCTTTCTTTGCGCCCGTGCTGTTCAGACGTTTGCAACTTTTGCTGCTGTGTTGGTGATGTCTAGGGCTCATTTCGGGCGCAGGGATTTGAGGGTCGCACAGGTTCTTGGCCGCCCATTCTTTATGCGCGTCTGCTCCTGTGCGTTCTTGTTGCCTTGGGTCGCAGGTTGCAACCTGTTGTCTCGGCTTCGCGTTGCAGAGTTTGCGGCGGCCGCCTCCCGGGTTAACCCTTTCATTTCCTTCTCTTTGGGTATGAAGCTCCAGGGAGCGTAGGGGCTCGCCACAGAAAACCAGCATTGAATGTAATGAAACGCCATTTTCTGGGTGAGCCCCGGAGGCTCCCTGGCAACCCTCCCTCCCACCGGTCGGTGGTTTTTTCGCATTGGTTGAAGCTTAGCTTCCAAACTGAAGCTGGGCAGCCGGCGAGGTAGGTCCGGGGCTCCCCCGTCCCCCTTTTGGGGCGGGGAGGGCTGCGCGGACGATCGGGGCGGCAGTAAAGTGTGATGTTTGCTTGTTTCTTTGGGATTGTAAGTAGTTTCTACCTCTGTTCGTTTTTTTGTTTTAGTTTTTTACCATGTGGGGTTTGTTTTGTCATGCCTACCTTTCTGGGTGCCTGACCCCGGTTGATAGCAGATAAGGAAAACCCCAACCACAAGAGGGTTTTCCAGGGCCATTGCTCCCTGAAACCTCTCTGAAGGGGCCAGGTTCTGGCGCTGTTCCCTGGTAGATCTGAACTCCTTAGCTAATGTCCCGATCTAATATAACATACATTAGTCCGATAAGCTCCAGGGAGCCTCCGGGGCTCACCCAGAAAATGGTGTTTCATTTCATTCAATGCTGGTTTTTTTATTTACTGGAGTGTGGATTTTTTCTTTTCTTTCTTTCTTTTTCTTTCTTTTTCTTTCTTTCTTTCTTTCTTTCTTTCTTTCTTTTTTCTTTCTTTCTTGTAGTCATTTCAGTAGTTTTTCCACCCCACAGGCTGGCTTTTTTGATAACTTGATCAGTGAAGTTAATGCTTGTATTGGTCAACTCGTTCATTGCGACCCGGCAGGCCTAAAACTTCCTGCAGGACCATGTCCCACTTCCTCTTGGAAAGTTCCACCTTTATTTTGGCAATATTTCGCACATGGGAAGAAAGTTGTAAAGCCAAGGGGCTCTAATATTCATACAATATATAATATTCTCCATGCTTATGGCACCTCTGTTTTTCACTGGCTCTGTTCTGCATTTCCTGCTATATCTTTCACTGCAGTAAATTATTAATTTATTGTGCTAAATCTGGGGTGGGGAACGAGCAACCTTTTATGTACTCTGTGCAGCTTTTGAAAGGCATTTAAATTAATGAAATTTAATCTGTAAGTTTGTGATGTTCAGCATTTGAATATACACATAAGGCCATTCAATGTATGGCCTTATGAAATCTTTGCTAAGTAAATCTCTTTTTTGTATACGAAAGGTTCCCACCCCTCTGTTAACTAATGTAATATGAATGAATGTGTGATATTTTCAATGTTTTATTATTTAATATCTAGAAGTTTTAGTAGTGGGAACTGGGTTATAATGCATATTTGTATTGCAACTGTTACATACAAAACTAAAATACATGAATAAGAAACCTATGTTTTTTCATACAATATATTGTAACTAATGTTTTTAAATTTACTTATTTAAGGTTTATTGTGGAACCGAAGAATTTAGTTTTGAGGAGTTAAAAGCTGCAAACTACTTCAAAATACAAAGAGAGAAAGAGAAAGTAAAATATGGTAAGATCTTTAATGTATTTTGGAAAAATTAACACTTTCAGAATAATTTCTTTGCAAATAAGAATTAGAAATATACATATACTGTAATGAAAAAATATAAGTGCTCCATACTTGATCTTGCATATACAAGATTTTATATAATTTAATTTTATGATATCTATTCCTGAAATTTTGATGCAGTAATTATTAGTTTTATTGATTTTTACATTTTCTTTGTATTATGAGAAATCTAAATATTAGCACAGATTTCTAAAGAGTACCATATTTGCATGAGTTCATCAAGCACTTTTTGGCCAAAGTCAAAACAAATTTTAATTTACTGTACCACCTTGTGTCTCCATCCAAATGATCAATACATCACTTTTAATGCAAGGGTAGGTACTATAGCATTCCATAAAAGAAACACTTCAGCCCACTCACATCAGTGTGGAACTCCCCTCTTCTGTGGAACCCCCCTCGCCCCTTTTCCCCATGTTGCACAGGACAGGGATGTGGGTGTGCACATTTGTTGGAGTGTTGAAAGTGTTGGGCGTCAACATC
The DNA here is from genome assembly GCF_040958095.1 of Procambarus clarkii. Taxonomy (NCBI): domain Eukaryota; kingdom Metazoa; phylum Arthropoda; class Malacostraca; order Decapoda; family Cambaridae; genus Procambarus; species Procambarus clarkii. Next base: position 46,405,048 of record NC_091150.1, on the reverse strand, counting down.
CACAACCCACGGCTTCATCTGAGTTGTCCGTTTAAACTATAAAATCTACTTTCTTAAATAGGTATACTGTGTATTGTGTTTCAGATGAGCTAATTCTGATGCGTGAAAGGATCAAAGAACAAGACAGGATGATAAAACAGTTACTGCAAGGATGTAGCCAGCAGAAACATGCTCAAGCAACACAGGTCTGTTTGCTAAATATATAAATGATTAGCTTTGTCAAATATATTTCCATTATAGATTTTGAAAGTGTCTACCTACCTGTTGTTGGTTTCGAAAATCAGCATCCCTGCATCCTGGTCTGTGACCAGGCCGCCTCGTTGGTGGCTTGGGTGGAACTTGATAAATACCTCCTTCGGAGGTATTTATCAAGTGCTCTCTTGAACACCATGAGAGGTTGGGTAGTTATGCCTTTGTGTAGAGGGAGTGTGTTGAAATGTCTTGGGCCCTTCATGTTGATAGAATTCTCTCAGCATACCTATTGCATCTCTGCTTTTCAATGCGGCTATTTTGCACATCTTGCCATGCCTCCTGATTTTATGTGGAGTTATTTCTATGTGCAAATTTGGAACCAGCCCCTCTATTATTTTCCAAGAGTACAATACAATACAATACAACAATACAATTTTATTTAGGTAAGGTACATACATACAATAAATATTTACAAGGATTGTTTGACTTATAGGTAGAGCTAGTACATACAATGCCTAAAGCCACTATTACGCAAAGCGTTTCGGGCATAAATTAAATTATGAAATATATAAAGTATATATATATAATTATATAATTATAAAGTAAATTATTATGCATCTGCATTCTAGAAAATACAGATTTAAAATTGTTATTAAGCAATTCCAGTAATTTACATGTTTTTATTGAGTGAATTTGAGCAGTAAAATACCTTGTGACTTTCTCCAAGTCAGCAATTACTCTAGCTTTGAATTGTACTGTTAGTGTGCAACAATATGGAGAGCCACCCTGGAGAGCACTAGTGTTAAAAAGTATCATCATTAGTATGGCATCTCTTGTTTGAGATGTTCTTGTTATCCAACTTGTCATTTTTCTTGCAATTGTGACATTTACTTTTTTGGGTTCTTTAAAACTATGGTCTTGTAACAACATAAAAGATATTACTTCCCTAATATCTTTTATTGTGCTTTGCTTTCAATAATGTGGTTTGACTACATTTTGTGTAGTTTCCATTTTGATATTTTCGTTTTGCATAGTGCAGTAGCCTGAAATTATCTTCATTTAACAGGTTATTTTTGGATGCCCATTTAAAGACCCAATTAAGATCAGATTAAAATTGAATTTGCTGAATTCTCCACTTCGATTAAGACTAGCTGCACAGGTCTATTGCCGAAGCTTGTCTGAGCTTCAATTAGGTTGTGATCTGCATAACATATATTTGTAATCATTATTTTCTTATATGATGTAAGGTGTTTTCTAGTTGATACTACTATTTGCAGGTTTCATGCAAAGCTGTCACTTATCTGTAAGAAGTCATTTGTGTGTGAAAGTTCTTTTAGATTGCTTCGTGGGATTCTCTGATATAGCTGTATTTGCCACTTTGGCATCCTGACGACATGTATTGCAGTCATCCAAACAATGCATGCAGTTTGGTGGATGATGGCATTAATTTTTGGTTATTCTTATTAACAAGTACACCTGTACAGTAGAACCTCGGTTTTCAACTGCCTCCTTTTTAGAATTTTTCGGTACTCGAACTCAATTTCTTTCAAAATTTTGACACTGTCCTCAAGTTTGCTAATACATGTACTGTATGGGTTAACAAGCATGTGGTTCTGTTCTGCTGGGTGAGGCGAGTTCACTTTACCAGTTTATCCCTCCTAGTGATGATTGCTGTGGGAACCGACCTGTGAAATTTATATTTATTTCATTTATATAGAATTTATATTTATGTTAATTTATATATTTCAATAGCAATTTGTATGATGTTAAGTGAACTGTATTTCTGCAAATTCTCACAAATCGATCCTTAGACATTAGGGGGGGTTATATTAAATTGATATATATGCAGCCAATCAAACTACAGTATTAAACTACATATATTAGTATATAAATTGAGGAGGTGTCTTATCTTATTGTACAGCAGGCTTAGTCCACCAGGTATAACTAGGATCTTGAGGTTATCTTGAGATGATTTCGGGGCTTTAGTGTCCCCGCTGCCCGGTCCTCAACCAGGCCTCCACCCCAGGAAGCAATCCGTGACAGCTGACTAACACCCAGGTACCTATTTTACTGCTAGGTAACAGGGGCATAGGGTGAAAGAAACTGCCCATTGTTTCTCGCCGGCGCCCGGGATAGAACCCGGGACCACAGGATCACAAGTCCAGCGTGCTGTCTGCTCGGCCGACCGGCTCCCTTAGTAGGATGTAGCCACCAAATTATCCTCGTGAGAGGCTAGCTTCCATCACCCAAGTAACTGATGTACCAAGATTAATTCTTGCTTCCTCTTCTTGTTCCTGTCAAAGGGCACTAGCTGTAAAGCCAGAATCCTAATATATGACAGCTATATCAGAGAAAACACTGTATATTATTAGATAAGGACCAAGGCTTAATTACCTGTGTTGAGTCAATCGTTCGTGTTCTAACCGGAAATAATCCTGTAACATAACATTACTGGCCTAATAATGACTTAGATAAGATTTCGGAAAGACACTTCCCTTGTGGTTGTTGACAGCGTGTTAATGATGGTAGAGCACTAATAGATTTGATCTCCATAACACTTCGTCCAAGAGAAATTATAGGAGAGGAATTTGCTCCAACGACTCTGGTCTTAACAATGGCTGATCTTCCTAACTACTCACGCTTGGCTCACTTTGTCCAGATGTCAATATGTGGTAGAAGGGTCACATTTACTTTATTTTGATACTGATAATTAAGTTAACTCAAATGAGATGTTTTATGGTGTAAGTCCAAAGACTACTGTATTTATGAATAATTCCCAACAGAATAACTGGTGAACTTATAGTACTATGTGGCAATCATATTCTGTTTTCTATTGACGGAAAATTCCACTACAAGCTACATTTTCTATGGGTTAACTTGTGTATACAACACAGCAGCAATATTATCTACATATTGCATGTAATATTAATAAATGGTGTCAGGTTTTCCGACAATTGCTCTGTGGGCGAGGGCACCTGACAGCTGAGTGGACAGCGCTTCGGATTCATAGTTCTGAGGTTCCGGGTTTGATCCCCGGTGGAGGCTGAGAGAAATGGGCAAAATGTTTCTTTCACCCTGATGCCCCTGTTACCTAGCAGTAAATAGGTACCTGGGAGTTAGACTGCTGCTACGGGCTGCTTCCTAAGGATATGTAACAAAAAGGTCTGATTGAGGATTGGGCCGCAGGGACGCTAAGTCCCGAAATCATCTCAAGATAACCTCAAGATCGCGCTTGAATATTGTATTTGAAAGGACAACAGGATGGATGGTGGGGGGGGTGGCTGGATGGATGGATTGCGAGGGGACTGGATGGATGGATTGCGAGGGGACTGGATGGATGGATTGCGAGGGGACTGGATGGATGGATGGGGTGGGGGAACTGGATGGATGGATTGCGAGGGGACTGGATGGATGGATGGGGTGGGGGAACTGGATGGATGGATGGATGGTGGAGGGTGGGGAACGAATAGATGGAAGGGGCGGGACTGAATGGATGGAGGGTGGGGGGGGGGGAACTGAATGGATGGATGGTGGGGCATAAGAAATATTGCCAGAACAACCGTGGACATCTTCAAGAGAAAACTAGATAGTTTTCTTCAAGAAGTGCCGAACCAACCAGGCTGTGGTGGACATGTGGGCCTGTGGGCCACTCCAAGCAGCGGCCTGGTGGACCACTCTCTCACAAGTCAAGCCTAGCCTCGGGCCGGGCTTTGTGAGAACAACAACTCTCAGAACTCCTTGAAGCATGTATCCTCACTCTCCCCATACACCAACACTGCTCCTCCCTCCTCATCATCTCCCATGTGCCAACAAGAGTCCTCAGTAAAGGTAAAGTGTAGTTAAATGTTCACTTATTTTATTTATGGTTTATTTTTATACCTGATTGTTTTTTGTGTGATAAATATGAGTAGTGTCCTGTATAAAATGTATTTTTAAGGTAATATTTTTGGGTGTGTGATTAATTCAATTTACATTATTTCTTATTGGAAAATTTGTTTCGGTTATCGAACCGTCTCTGGGAATGGATTAAATTAAAAAATGGAGGTACCACTGTATAAACATTGTGATTCAAATATTTTAACAGTGGGCTGTGTGCTCACCGGCAATGGCCGGCTTACCTTGCGGTGCGATGCGAGTTGTCTGCCAGGCCCACGAAAGTGTTATACTAAGATTAATACAGTACAGTTAATGCTATAGTGGGGTGACACCAAATGGGAATTTAATCCCTGTATATTGAGTAAGGGTTCATGTTATGGCACAGAGGCAACCTTTTCTAATATTTTATAGTTGTTTATGGAATTAATTTTCCGTAGATGAGACAAATGCCAGAGTTAGTGGTGAACTCGCCAGAAACTCACATGAAGTGCTTACTTAAGAAACGGAAGCGAGAGCAAAATGTTGAGGTAAGTTATAAGTGCGAAAAGTTGAGTTATCTTACAGCAGTAAATTGGATTATTTTTAAGGTGCCATATTACGTGATTTTTAATTTTAGTTTAACCACTGAACTGCGCCAACGGAGTATTCTCGGACGGTGGGAAACTACGCCAACCGAGAAAACTTTTTTATTTTTTCGTAACCATTCTTAATTTGCGTGCGGTTGGTTGTGTACGAAATGGACTCTTATCACCTCCAGTGAGAGGCAGCCATCTTGGAAAAAATTCCCAGAATGCCCTAGCATTCTGGCAATTGCTGGCTGGGTTAGTACTCAGTGAGCAACCATGGGTGGCGCATGCACCTCTGGCTCCCAAACACCTGTCCAACGCAGTGATAAAAGATCGCGTTCTGTCAGTGAATTTCAAACCTTATTGTTTGAAGAACATAAGGGTCATAATATTGGTGAAGCTAGGTGCAATAAGGACCTAACACAAAGGTCTGATGCAAGTGATACAGCACCTATGAGGACGATACAGCGAGCGTATCCAGTTGTAGCTCTAAGCACCACCCTTGCCCCTCTATGCTATCTCCTATGTATATAGATACATAGATGAATCGTTTTCTGCGTTGTGATGATGCATCTGATACAAGTAGCATAGATGAACAATGTTAGCGGCTTCCTTGGTGGTGTTTTCCAGTTATTTTCAAGAATAGCTGCATCTCTTCTTGACTGACGGACATTCTTTGAGGCTCACTGAATCTCTTCCAGACTGATGGACACTCTTCGGGGCTGGCTGAATCTCTTCCTGTGTAGGATCTTACAAAGTGATCTTTTCATGACTACCTTACAAATTGATCTTTCCCTATAATCTTTTCAAGACTACCTTACGTTTTACAAGCTTGGCTACATACCACTAAAGCCGAGGGTGTGTATGTGAGTGCGTTATTTGCAAGCACACAGAACGAAGAAACGGGAAGCGAAAATCAATCTGTACCTGGTGCAACGAGAGCAAAGTAACACTGTGTACCATGGACTACTTTGTTGACTATTACTCACTTCCGAAGTACTGAGTGTGTAATACAGTACAGTGTGTTACTGTGTAAATAGTGTGTGAAACTGTACATATTGTAATTTTAGTGAATTTTTAACAAGAATGGTCCAGGACGGACCGAAACGTCGTCGTTCTTTCGCATTCTAGTGTGTGGTCTTTTCATCATTTAACAAGTAATATTGCGACAATAAACAGTTATTGTGGACACATTACTGACACATGTATCACAGTTCCATGGAACATTATGAACATTTTACTGTATACATATTGTAAAGGGCACAAATATGCATCATATATGATAAAATAAAAAAGCATTGGAAATACAAAGAACAAATAATTGAAAATATATTTGTGCACCACCCGGTGCTTGAATGACCCCGCACGACCGTGTCTGGGCATGTCACGCACGGGCGACCAGCCTCTGATGGCGTTACAGCGCACCTTGTCCACGTCCCCACAGCCAAAGTAAGTGGAATTTGGTATTTATTTTTACATAAGCATGTTCAGGGAAGGGAATTTATCATTTTACGAAGAAAAAAAATTTGGGGGAAACACTTGATTTCGTGCGCATGGTGAATTTCACAATAAACTCGGCGCATCACAGTGGTTAATGTCAACCAAACTTTTTTTTACTAGTTGTGTATATAAGAAGGGCTGCAACTGTTCTATGCTTCAGTATTGCACCCTAAATAGAAAAGGAGGAATTTTTGACCATTTTGGTCAAATTCAATAATTTTCTTCTCCCTTCCTATTTATGCTACGATGCTGAGACTTGAACCAGATCAACCCAATTTTATATTCAACTAGTCAAAGTTTGATTGAAATCGAACCAGTTTTCATTTATAGCATATTTTCGTAATATGCCCCCTTAACTTCAGGAAGCCTCGATAGGCTCCCCCAGAAAACTAGCAATGAATGTAATGAAACGCCTCTTGCTTAAAGATCCTGGGTGACTCCTTGATTATCTCCCTCCCTCCCCTCCAGGTTTGTCAGTTGGTATGTCTTCACATCTGCTACAGAACTGTCTTGGAAGATGAAGGGGATTAGTCTTAATGAGCTCACACTAGTTTCAATAGATTCGATAATTTGTTTAATTTGTTTGGCAAATTCTAAGTTTTGGTCTTTTTGAGCCCAGCAATGGTCTGTATTGGTTTGCTGACTTTTTGGATGCTTTCTTGGTAGGGTGGCAGTGTCATTCACTTTGTGCTGCTGTGAGGTGGGTTTGGCTCTGGTCCCCAGTAAGCCAAACAGAACTCTGTGGCTGATGTGACCTAGTCGATGGGAGCCATCTAGGTGAGATACCTTCCACCCAGGCTCATCCAGAAAGAGGCATTTCATTACATTCAACACTAGTGTTTTGCACTACTGCATGCTATGACAATTGATCACCATCAGATGGCATCATTTGTGATGTTTAAACCCTTAAATGGCGCATGGCTATATACCATTTGACACCCACAGGCGCATACAAAAAAAAATATATATATATATATATATATATATATATATATTATTTTTTCATATTCTTCCTAACCTGTTAATGTGTGTTCACTGATCATGGGAAAAATAATAAAAAAATCGTAAGTGGCATATATTGCCCACTATAGAGCAGGGAAGTCTGGCAAAAAAACAGACGCTGACTCAGCGTGCGTCCCAGACGGTCTGTTGCTCGCCAGCTGTCAGGCCGGAGTTACCACAAAGAGATAATTACCTAATTATTTCAATGTCTCTGATTGATTTTTCATAGTTTTTTGCTGTAATATTATTCAATAGTGTGTAGTGTGATATATTTATATAATAAAATGAGTGAATCATCGCTGTACTCAAAAATATGGTGTGTATATTGTTGATTCAATTATGTTCATCAAACAGTGAACAAATACTTTGTTGGTTATTACACTATATACACAGGTTATATATAAGTATCTGCATGTTTTGTTAACCATAACTAACCACTAAGTTGCTATTATGAGTCAAAAAGTAACGAGGAGTGACTGCCACACACCAGCCAGCCACTCACTCCCTCCCTCAACACCTCACTCGCCCACATTCTCTTCCCACCATACTGTTTTTGCTTTTATTCACTATATACAGGCGTTATATATAAGTATCTACATTCGTGTTCACCATAACGAACCACTAAGTTGGTATGCTGAGTGGCAGTGGCAGCCTGCCACTGGCTGCCACTCCCTCCCTCCCTCACCTCACCTGACTTGCCACCATTCTCCACCCACCATACTGTTTTTGCTTTTATATACAGACGTTATATATAAGTATTTACATGTTTTGTTCATAACTGTACATCTAAGCTTGTATGGTGAGTAAAGGCACAAAGACGTAGCTACTTACACAGTCAGCTGGTGGCTGCCGCCCTCAAGGCCAGTCGCACTAATATTACTCCTCCAACAATACTGTTTGTGGTTTTATTATGCTATATACACACATTACATATAAATATCTACCTGTTTTATTCACCATACTTGTACAAGTAAACTGGTATGGTGCCCAAAGACCATAGTGGTCACCAGTAACCAATATAAGTCGTGCAGACGACACCACTGCCCTCACCAAAATGGCTGCTCCCAAGCCTACTCCTCTTGCTGTTTATACCCTCTATACACACGTTATACATAAGTATGTACATTTGTATTCACCATAGCAAACCACTAAGCTGGTATGGTGAGTGCAGTCAATAAAAGTTGGCCCACACACAGTCAGAATATAACACCAGCACCCTCCCCTCCCACAGCATTACTCCTCCCTCCATGGAGCACAGCGCTAAATATCACCACAATCCTGCTATTATCAGAACCCTGGTCAGTTGTATCACAGTCAGGGGTCTTATGTAATAATATCATCGCTACATAATAGCATGAACAAGTATATTATGGCATTTTTAGGTGATGCTGTGGTCACAAGCTGAACAGCAGTGCTGTGAGCTCATGCTGCATGCGTCAGGCTTGGTAGCTCGCTCAATTCTGAGGCCCCTAACACCCGGGAATTTGGCCCACGATTTTTTTTTTTAAATGGCGTCTGTTTACAAGAGCCCTGATGAAGGTGTGGTGAACCCTGTGTGTCTGCGGGCCGTTTAAATCTTGCGTAGTACTCCAAAGCATCATATGATGCGATGCGCAATTTAAGGGTTAAAAGTCAGGATGACCTAGGTGAACATTTCTTCACTTGGGAACATTTTGCTAAACAGGTTAATGGACGTTGCATGTCACAACCAAGGTCTTATTTCATTCACGTTAGCACATTTTCCAGACATAATATATAAAATGTGCATGCTTTGGTGTCATATCTGTAATGGAGATAAAACATACCCCTGATAGTATTACTTTCTTTAGTCATTGATTTTTAAGTTGGATAGACTTTTAGTTGAATGTAATTACTTAAGTGTAGTTACAGGATGAGAGCTATGCTCGTGGTGTCCCGTCTTCCCTCTTCCCCCTTCCACTTAACTTGTTCCAATCATCTACCACTCAGTTTGCGAAAGTGAATTTTCTTATATTTCTTCGGCTTTTGTGTTTAGTTTAAATCTATGACCTCTTCTTGAAGTTCCAGGTCTCAGGAAATCTTCCCTATCAATTTTATCAATTCCTGTTACTATTTTGTACGTAGTGATCATATCACCTCTTCTCCTTCTGTTTTCTAGTTTTGGCATATTTAATACCTCTAATTTCTCCTCATAGCTCTTGTCTTTCAGTTCTGGGAGCCACTTAGTGGCATGAATGGCCCCGCCACTAAGCTGTTTCCCCGCGCTGCTGTTTCCAGTTAGTTGATGTGCTTCTTAAGATATGGACACCATACAACCGCTGCATATTCCAGCTTTGGTCTAACAAAATTTGTGAACAATTTCTTTAATATTTTGCCATCCATGTATTTAAAAGCAATTCTTAAGTTAGAGCGTGTAGCATAGGCCCCTCGCTCAATGTTCTTAATGTGATCCTCAGGTGATAGTTTTCTATCTAGAACTACCCCTAGATCTCTTTCTTTATCAGACTTCTTTAAAGATTTCTCACATAATTTATAGGTTGTATGGGGTCTATGTTCTCCTATTCCACATTCCATAACATGGCCTTTATTTACATTAAATTCCATTTGCCAAATGGTGCTCCATATACATATTCTGTTCAGGTCTTCTTGAAGGTATGACAATCGTTTAAGTTACTTATCTTCCCTATTATCTTAGCATCATCAGCAAACATGTTCATATAATTCTGTATTCCATCTGGTAGATCGTTAATGTAGACAATGAACATTACTGGTGCAAGAACTGAACCCTGTGGTACTCCGCTTGTGACATTTCTCCAATCCGATACACTTCCTATTATTACTGCCCTCATTTTTCTATCAGTCAGAAAATTTTTCATCCGTGTTAGCAGCTTACCTGTCACCTCTCCAATGTGTTCCATTTTTTCAGAACAACCTCTTATGTGGAACTCTGTCGAAATTCTTGTTTTAGGTCCAGATAGATGCAGTCAACCCAACCATCTCTTTCCTGTATAATCTCTGTGGCTCGATCATAGAAACTGAGTATATTTGTTACACAGGATCTTCCAGATCGAAAACCATACTTGTCAGTATGGGTCGTCAGTATATTCTTCATCGTTTGTCTCCAGGTGTTCTACCCATTTAGTTTTAATTATTTTTCCAATATTTTGAACATTTCACTTGTCAACGATACGGGTCTATAATTGAGGGGGTCTTCCCTGCCGCCACTTTTGTAGATTGGAACTATTTTGGCCTTTTTCCACGCGTCTGTTACAACTCTTGTACACAGGGATGCCTGAAAAATCAGGCGAAGGGGAATGCTGAGCTCAGATGCACATTTTCTCAGAACCCATGGTGAAACTCCATCTGAGCGAACTGCTTTGTTCTTACTTTGCTCCTTGAGCATATTTTCCACTTCGTCTCTAGACACTTATTCACTTAGACACTCTAGAGTTCTTATTTGTCTGGTTCGCTGAAGATTTCATTTTGTACAAACACACTCTGGAACTTTTCATTTAATGTTTCACACATTTCCTTACCATTTTCCATGAATCTGTTTCCCATTTTCAACCTCTGGATATTATCCTTTACCTGCAATTTGTTGTTTATGAATTTGTAGAATAGGCCTGATTCTGTTTTACATTTTTCTGCTATATCTTTTTTTTTTTTTTTTTTTTTTTTTTTTTCTTCAAAAAATTTCTGCCTCTCCTTACTGCTGTGTAGTTGTTTCTCGCATCTTTGTATTGCTGGCATGTTTGAGGGTTTGGCCTCTTCCTATATTGATTCCATTTTTATGTCATGGCCTCTGGCCCTTTTGTAATTTCTGTTGAACCAATCCTGTTTTCTGGCCCTGCATCTCTGTTTAGATATGAATATTTGTGCCTTCATCGTATATTTTGCAAAAATTGGCATACATTTCATTCACTTCCCTGCCTAGCAACAAGTCTGTCTAGTTACACTCATTAAAAAATTTTGAAGTTCCCCATAGCGTCCTCTCTTGAAATCAAGTTTATCAATTGTTTCAATGTCCCCATTTTCTTCTGGGTGATATCTTAAGGCATATTTAATGTCTGAAAACAGTTGTGATTTATCTATCTGCTTGTACTATAATTTCTCTCATGATCATTATGAGGCCCTCTTGTTTGTCATCCAGTTCTTCCTTTGTTCATGTGTTGCTTGCCAGTGGGCTGTAGGCATTTAAAATTATCAACTTGTCTCGATTCCAGACCTGCAATGTGATTGTTAACTTCACAAGGATTTTTAAGTATTAACTATCTTGCCTTCAGGTGTTCTTTCAACAGGATAGCCACTCCTCCACCCTTCCTAGTTGTCCTGTCACGTCTCGAAACTGAGTAGCCCCTTGGCAATACGAGTTCATTTGAAATATTTCCTTCAAGCTTTGTCTCTGATAATGCGACACTATCTGGGACCTTAAGCTGAATTATATCTTGCAACTCCAATGTTTTTGATCTAACTCCATCTATGTTGGTATATACAATTTTCAGGAATATGTTCCTTTTACTCTTTACTTCCCCTACCACTAATGATTTTGTTGCCTTGTTTTTATGTACCATTTCACTAGCTTTCCAATCCCTGACACTTTGTAGAAAAAATATTTTGTCTTCTTCATTTCTATTCCCATTTAGACGTTTTGCTTCAATGAGGTTCATTTTCAGCTATTCTCTGTCTTCCTTTGAGAGGTCTTGTCTAATTGACCAAAGTTTGCCATCCTCATCGCTGCAATTTCCTGGCATTTCTAAGCACTTCCATCATGTTTTTCTCTTCATTAAACATCACCCTTAAAGGGTGGTTCTTGTCTTTCTCATATTTTTCTATTCTAAAATCACTGACATTTTTCTTTGAGCTTTCTCCTAAACCTACTATTTCTCCTCTGATTTTCATATCTTCTGCTGCTCGGTCCACCCTAGATGAAATTTCCTTCTCTAAACATCCAAAAATTATTATGGACTTCTGTCTGCAGTGTTTTGTACTAGTTTACTGTTGGTAACCAGTTCTTTCCTAATTGCTTACCGAATTTCTGCTTCTTGTTGGTCATTTCTGGTTTTGACTTCCAAACACTTCCTTGATTGTCTCTCTCTGTTTTACAACTTGCACATACGTCTCTTATTTCTTCTTTATACTTTTCTAGTTCTTTGTTAGCCTCCTCTATTTGAGTGTCCAATGAAGTTTCTCGTTAGATCTCCTTGCCTAACTCCATGTTAACCCTCAGGGTCCCTTGAAATTGTTCACCATATGAGTCTATTTTCTTGTTAATTTCTTCAAATTCCCTACTCTTCACTTTCCATGCCTCATTGTCCTTTACTAGTTCCTTTATGTGTTCCTCCTGTATCCTTACCTTATTAGTCGAGCTGGTAATTTTCTTTTCTTGCTGGAAAATACTTCCTTTTAAATTACAGAACTCAATCTTGAGTCCTTCATTTTCTAATTTAATTACCTTTTCTTCATAATTCTTTAGCATGTCCTCAATAATCACTATCCTGCCAAGAAAACCCCCTTTCATTGTATCTTGTTGTGAGAAACCTACAAAACATTCCTTTGTTGGGGTACTGTCCTCCCTTGTGGTGGTGGCCATTTTTGTTGGCATTCTGCTGTTTTGAAAGATTAACTTTTGTAGCCAAGATTTTTCATTCAGACAATTATTTCTTATCTCTTAGTTTTTTTTCAGATTTCCTACACCTTCATGTATTCTGGGACACCACTTGCAACCCTCACCCTACTCCAAACAATTAGATAATTTGAATTATCCTGGAGCCTGCAGCAGTGTGACTCCTCAGTGTGATGCTCACTCACTCATGTGTAAATTTTATTGTGTGAATGAGTAATGTATTGTGGAAGTACAAGCAGAGATAATACTGTTGTGTATGACATGAAAATATAAATTAATGACAAGAAATTTAAAAAATATACAGTACTGTATGATTAATTTACTTTGATTTCCACAGAATACGAGCCATAGTATTTACCAAGACAGCTGGATTGCCATTAACAAATCGGTTAATGCCTCTGCTAATGCTTCACATGTGAGTCAGTATTTAATGTTTTCACAAAGCACTTTTATTCTACACGTTAAACTTGTTAGACCTCGGACTTAAGAAATCAGTTTGATGCTAATCAGTGTTAAACATTGCACTATAAATTGGTCTAATATGGTATACCTTTAATGGTCTTGCCCATAAATGTTGGTAAAATTTAATTTGCATCAAATCAAATTATAACTGGATTACATTTATGTGCAAGATACTCATTTTTCTGTGGGGAAGCCCTGTCGGCTCCCTGATGCTATCCAACTGATATAGTGCTATCCTGTTTGGGGTCATCAGTCAGAGTTCTTGTTGCCTACCGGGGACTAGCGCAAGAACCTGGTCCCCCTGATTAGGGAGCAGTGGCCTATGAGCCCTTTACATTTAAAGTATATAATACTTGCATTCGACCAGGAAAGGCACCCAGAAAGGTAGGCGACACAAAACGAATCACTGTTTGGTTGAAAAATGCGATCTATGTCCTCAAAAGTGTAAAAGAACTCCCCCTATAAAGAAAACAAACAAGCAACACATTTTAACTAGCCCCCTCTTGTTTTTGTTACCCCCTCCTTCCTGCAGGGGAAGGGGGAGCCCAGCTACCCACTATACAGTTCTTGTATGATGATGCTGGCTGTCAGACGTCACCTCAGGCCGCGAATTTCTGTTATAGGATTTTGCCTTATACGGCTGTTCCTGCACTTGTGATGTGTGCTGGCCTGGAGTTCCTGGGTACCAGAGCTGCATGCATCTACGGATACCTTCCTTAGGTGCTCTGTGAGTACTGCCCTTGCGTGGTCATGGTTATCTTCCCAGGAACGTTCGGTAAAAACTCCATATTAGAGGACTTCACTTGTGGTTATCCTCGCCCTTGGGGTCAGTCAGGGGTCTTGGCCTTTCTTCGGATGGCAGGATAAACGTCCCTTTACCTTGCCCTGGGTAGGGGAGGTGTTTATCAGCTGGTGGGGTGCACTGCAGCTGCTAGAGCCCGCTTAAGCTATCATGCAGCAGTTGACGTTTCTCTCGACTGCTTGTTGTGGAGTTTTGGGGTCTTCATCGTATTTTTTCCTGGTTCAAACAAGTCCTGCCTTGCTCCTCATTAGGCTTCACATAGGGTGTGGTGGTGATACTCCTCTGTTGCGCTACCCCACTCTCCCCCAAGGCTTTTCAGCGGATGCTTGCAGTCGGTTTGCTGGCATTGGCAGGGTTTACCTGTTTATCTGGCCCCCGTGCTTGGGCTTCCTGTAGGGCTCATTCATCCTACGGGTCATGGAAATCCCCTGTGGGCTTGGTCATACTATGGATGCTTCTTCTGAGCTCACTCACCTTGTGCGACTTGAGGGTTGTTTGTCGCCCCTGCCTCAAGGTGACAATCATCCATTCTGCCTCCGCCATACTGCCTGTTGGATCGGGGACACCTACGACCTGAAGTCTTGCGGGTCAGATCCATTGTCCATTTGGAAGCCATGGATCTGTCCCAGTTTAAGGACTCGGATTTAGGGGCGTTTGCCGCTTCGGCCTTCGGCCTCTTCCTTCCTATGTGGGCGTCGTTTGCCCTGCTTTTGGCTCGGTTTTGGAGTCAGGATAGGGTTTAGCTCGAGGTGAGGCCTGGGTGGCTTCGGGGAGCTGCCCCTTCCGATGTGGGGTGAGGAGGTGGTTGAAACTCTTTCCCGAGGCTTCTGAGTCGACCCAGCAGACTCCTTTCTTTGAAGCTTTTTTCCCTGGACTCTGCATTTTCTTTTTGACGGTGGGTGTGGATGAGAGCTCTGCCCTGGGGTCTTTGTGGGTAGTTTCTGGGGCTTGGGAGGAGTCTGAGTGTAACGTCTAGGTTTCATTTGACCTTGCTTGGGCCATTGTGCTCTTTGTGCAGGGGCTTTTTGTACCCTCCTTCCCATTATGAGTTTACGTTGGATGGGGCTCCTCTCCCCTGGGTTCATTTCAATGTGCCTTTGGGTTCTTCGGATTTGTCTTTCCAGAGGTTTTCTTCCTCTCGGATTTCCCCTGCAGTGGTTCGGGAGGCTCTCGGTGCTTACCTTCTGCAGGACCTGGTTTATGCCTCTGTGATGGATCTCTTCCCCCTTTGAGTTTGGCTCCTCATATTGGGTGCGTTATGAGGTTCCGACGTCTTCCTGACTGGTAGACTATCCCTCCTCCTTTTTTGGGACGTAGCATGGCTTTTGTCGTACCCATGCACTTGAGTGCCGAGTGCTTTCCACAGTGTTGCAAGTTGTTTTTTGGAGGTGGATCTGGAGTTTCTCAGTAAGTACCTCTTCACCCCTGCGTTTCATTGGGATGTTGGTCTGGTACAGTTGCATGCTCAAGTCCTCTCTTTCGGCTGCTCTGGTGGCCAATGACTTTTGGCCTCTGTCTTGCATTTTATTAGGTTTTCTGGAGCTGTCTTCGGAACATGTCCTGGCATAGGAGGCCTCGGCTGGGGTCTTTGTCAATCTGCTTCTGCTTGTCTGCCTTACTAAAGCTGTTTGCACCACTACTCCGGGAAGCGGTTTCCATGATTTTCACTATCTGTCTCATGTGTTGGCAGGCTGTGCTCACTTTCTCTTTGGATACAGCTAGTGCCCAGGCTCTTCAGTCTTCTTTAACATTTTGTTCTCTTTTGTTCCTCGTGGACTGTGTCTCAGTTTTTGTCAGCAGCTGCAACTAGTTGCTTGCCAGTTTCTGATTTATTGATTCTTCGTGAGGAGTCGCTTGTGGAGTCTGGGTAGGCCTGTGGTGCCAGTTTCTGTGTTGGTGATTTCCCCTAGTGCCTTCTTCGTCTGGTCAGTGCGGTGTTCGCTCTGCACGGAAGTTGAGCTCTAGGGGTTCACATCGGTCCTATCGTTGGTTGCCCCATTGATGGGGCGATGAGCGAGAGGCTGGTTCTTTTTGCCAACACTTGGTCCGATGATTCGTGAGCTTTTCAGGTATTTTCTTGCAGCCTTCGATGGCATTGGGCAAACCTTCCTCCCTTCGGGGGTGCTCACGTCTGAGGGTCTGGCCTCTTACCTAACCATCCGTCGGGTTATCTCAGTGGTTCGCTTGGGCATGATCGAAATGACCTCGTTTCCCAGGTGGATTTCCCACCAGTTTCCAGGTCCAGAACGTAACTGTGCAGATCTCGGGTACATTCTGAACTTAACTTCTTGAGCTCATCTTGAGATAATTTCAGGGCTTAGCATATTCGCGGCTCAGTCCTCGACCAAGCCTCCTTTTTGTTACACACCCCCAGGAAGCAGCCCTTAGCAGCTGTCGAACTCCCAGGTACCTATTTACTGCTAGGTGAACAGGGACATCAGGGTGAAAGAAACTCTCCCACTTATTTCCGCCTCCACCAGGGATCGAACCAGGAACCTCAGGACTATGAATCCGAAGCACTGTCCACTCAGCTGTCAGGCCCCTTGTTTAAACAGCTTGATTCCTTGCCCCTTCTTTCAGATGACTACATTGTCCCACGTTTGGCTCATTCTCTATCCGGGTGCTTGGATGATTTCCATGGAACTCAAGGATGCGTATTGGCATGTCCCTATCAATCCGGAGTTCGGGGATTGGTTAGGATTTGAGGTGAGGCGGCACTTTTTGCTTCTACTGCCTCCATTTTGGGTAGAATCTGGCAATTCGCATTTTTATGAGTTTGACTCGGGTTGGGGTAACCTTTCTGTGTCTGCTTGGTCTTTGGGTCTTGGCCTATCTTGATGACTAGTTGGTGTGGGCTCCCAGGTGGTCTGCTAGCCAGGGATCTGGCTCTTTCCCAATTTGCCAGGTTCGGGTTCCTGGTGAACTGGCGGAAGTTCCAGTTGGTTCCGTCCCAGGTTCGAACTTGGCTGGGCCTTGTATAATTACTTAAGTGTAGTTACAGGATGAGAGCTCTGCTCGTGGTGTCCCGTTTTCCCAGTACCCTGCCATATAACGCTTTGTGCCTACTGATGGTGTTGGCCTCCACGACCTTCTAACCTAACTTGTTCCAACTGTACCACTGTTTGCGAAAGTGAATTTTCTTATGTTTCTTCAGCAGCTTTGTTTAGTTTAAATCTATGACTTCATGTTCTTGAAGTTCCAGGTCTCAGGAATTCTTCGCTATCAATTTTATTGATTCCCGTTATTGTTTTGTACATGGCCATCATATCGTCTATTTTTCTTTTGTCGTATGGTTTTGGTATATTTAACCCTTTAAATATAATGTGATTTTGTTGACTCTGACATTGATAAAGACTACACATAATTGACTGATGATAGTAGCACGGACATTGAAAATGAGATACAGCCTCCTCCCATGGCGAGGCCTATACGCTCACCCATGCCACCTCGCCCAGTGTCTATTCCAATTCACCTACGACCACACAGTTCCTGTGCTTATTTAAGAATCTGAGGATATTTTTGGTGACGAGTCAGAGGAAGGTGACTTTTTCTGGTTTTAGTGAAATGGAATCAGAACAGTGTGTTACCGAGCCTGGTGCCAGTACCAGTGGTGTTACTGGGCGAGAATTTGTCGTAAAAAAAAAAGAGCGTTTGTCGTTGAACAAAGTGTTACTTGTTTGTTTTCTTTATAGAGGAGTTCTTGTGCACTTTTGAGTACGTAGGTAACATTTTTCAACCAGAGAGAGGTCTGCTTTGTTTTCCCCACCTTTCTGGGTGCCTTATCTGGTTAATGGCAAGTATGATAAACTTTAAATGTAAAGTGTTCATAAGCCACTGCTCCCTGTGCCTTTTTGAGGGGTTCTGGTTCTGGTCCTCAGTAGGCAACAAGAAATATTTGACTGATAACCCCAAATAGGATAGCATACCAGTGAAATAGCTTCAGCAAGCCTCCGGAGCTCACCCAGAATCTGGCGTGAGTAATTTTAATGTAATTTCATTACATTAAACGCTTGTTTTTTGGGTTTACTATTAGAAATTACTTCAGCTCTTCTCTTCGAATGCACAAAGAAATCACATTAACATGATGTATCAATGAGAAAATAAGAAGCCATAAAGAGGATTCGAATCTGTGCTTTGGGTATTCCCAAGCAAATGCCTTAGACAACTATACAATGACATGATCAATTATTTTCTCATTCATATATCATATTAATGGGATTTCTTTGTGCATTTTAAGAGAAGTGTTGGAGGTAGAATTTCTGGACTATAAAGGCAGAGTACATGGGGAAATTGTGTAAAGCCCTGATTAGACTTCAGCAGAAGCCTCAGGTACCCTTCAGGATTCAGCTGAATTCCAGGTTGCAATTCCTTTGACCATCTTTGCCCAAAACACTATGCGTGCTAGTGGCTTTACAAGAATGTAAAATCAACTTAATTTCTATGTTCTCTGTTAACCCCAATGTACCTTCTTGTATATAAATAAATAAATAATAAATAAATAGATAAATGTTGTGGTGTAGTTGTCTAAGGAATTTGTTTGGGTGTACCCAGAGCATAGGTTTAAATCCTCCTCATGGCTCCTACTGATTTTCTCATTGAAAACATTTATGTTAAGAGAGGTAATTAGCATGTTAGATATAAACCCCTAAAAGGCAGGATACAGGATCTCATTGCTACATAATCAATTATAGGTAAGCACCTGTTAGGTGCTTACTTGTTAGGCCAAAGCTAGAATATGCAGTAGTTGTGTGGTGCCCATATCTTAAGAAGCACATCAACAAACTGGAAAAGGTGCAAAGACATGCTACTAAGTGGCTCCCAGAACTGAAGGGCAAGAGCTACAAGGAGAGGTTAGAGGCATTAAATATGCCAAAACTAGAAGACAGAAGAAAAAGAGGTGATATGATCACTACATACAAAATAGTAACAGGAATTGATAAAATCGATAGGGAAGATTTCCTGAGACCTGGAACTTTAAGAACAAGAGGTCATAGATATAAACTAGCTAAACACAGATGCCGAAGAAATATAAGAAAATTCACTTTCGCAAACAGAGTGGTAGACGGTTGGAACAAGTTAGGGGAGAAGGTGGTGGAGGCCAAGACCGTCAGTAGTTTCAAAGCGTTATATGACAGAGTGCTGGGAAGACGGGACACCACGAGCGTAGCTCTCATCCTGTAACTACACTTAGGTAATTACACTTGGGTAATTACCTGATGTACTAATTATATTACCTTTTTATATCATCATGCATGCCTTCCTTATAATGAAGCACATCTCATTTGTCCTTGCGCAAACTAATCTCTCGTGCCCATGCACACGTGAATGTGTGTGTGTGTGTGTATGCGTAGAAAACCCACGCTTGAAAAAATAAGAAACAAAACGTTGAGGTATTTTGCTTCCCATTTTTTTAAATGTTTTGTATATATAAATGTATGTACTGTACTAATATTTGTCCTTTACCCTTTCTTAGTTCTTGGATGAAAGCAGTACAAGTGCATTGCTTCAGTGTCAACCAGCCACAGCCGGTGTAGGCAATAAGGATTCGTCTATTACAAATATCTTGACTCCAGTCTCATATGGTTAGTACGATTATCCTTATTAATAGCATGTGCAGTCATTTTTTTATATAATCCTTACAGATACCTTACAATATTGTAAAAATAAAAAATAAAGTTACAACATTTAAGGGCATGAAATTGGGAAATAGTGATTGAAACCCAAATGGAATTGACATCATAGGGGAAAGGCAACTACTGAAAGAGAATGTTAGAAGAGAATATATGAGTGTAGCACACATACAAATATGAGAATAGTGAAAAAAGGTAATAAAGAAACAATGTGAGAATACAGCAATTCACAGCATCGGAATGAAATCCACACTTTGTGAATTATATTATTATTTAAAAAGTGTGTTTAATACAAGACTCGCACCTTAATCTAGAGGATCAAGGTCCAGACAGGATAATGAAACTCAATTGCATATATATATATATATATATATATATATATATATATATATATATATATATATATATATATGCAATTGACGATCACAAAACACTGATCATTTTATGCGGAAAATCCACAGAAGTGTGGTGAACCCTGTGTATCTGCGGGCCGTTTAAATCTTGCGTAGTACTCCAAAGCATCATATGATGCAATGCGCAGTTTAAGGGTTAATTGGTTCCACCCATGTACCACTCTGTTTGCAAAAGAAAACTCTAATATTTTGTCGGCACCTTTGTTTTCTTTGGTTGAATCAGTGTTCTCTTGTTCTTGAAGTTGCTGGTTTCAGGAATTCCTCTGTCAGTTTGGTCAATTCCCGTTAGTATTTTGTAGGTGATCATATCGCCTCTTTTACTTCTATTTTCTAGTTTGGGTATGTTTAATGCCTCTAGTCTCTCCTCGTAACACTTGTTTTTCAATTCCAGAAGCCATTTTGCAGCATGCCTTGCACTTTTTTGCACCACCTTGCTGCCTACTCCAATTTGGGTCTCACAAAGGTCATGAACAGTTTCTTTAGTAATTCACCATCCATATCTGCAGTCTCCGTGGTGTAGTGGTAAGACACTCGCCTGGCGTTCGCGCGAGCGCTATGTCATGGGTTCGTATCCTGGCCGGGGAGGATTTACTGGGCGCAATTCCCTTAACTGTAGCCTCTGTTTAACGCAACAGTAAAATGTTTACTTGGATGAAAAACGATTCTTCGCGGCAGGGGATCGTATTCCAGGGACCATAGGATTAAGGACTTGCCCGAAACGCTACGCGTACTAGTGGCTGTACAAGAATGTAACAACTCTTGTATATATCTAAAAAAAAAAAAAAAAAAAAAATATATATATAATTAAAAGCAAGTCTGAAGTAAGAAAGTGATACATACGCTCCTCTCACAATGTTCTTTGTGTTCCTCTGATGACAGTTTACTTTCCAAAACCATCCCTAGGTCTCGTTTTTTGTTAAAGTTCTTTAATTTCTTTCCACAGAATTTGTAAGTTGTGTGTGTGGTCTATTTTCCTTCCAATTCCACATTCCAAAGCTTGGCATTTATTCACATTGAATTCCATTTGCCACTTTACACACCAAGCACTTATTTTATGTAGATCAGTTCGAAGGCCATGGGAATCATGTGCCTCTCCTATCTTCCCCAATATCTTAGCATCATTCACAAACATGTTCATATAATTCTGTATTTCTTCTGGTAGATTCATTTATGTTAATGATGAACATTACTTGGGCAAGAACAACCGTGTGATACTACTCGAGTAACACTCCTACAGTCAGATACATTGTCTCCGATTACCGTTCTCATCTGTCTGCCAGTTAGAAATTTTTCACCCATGTCAGAAGTCTGCCTGTCACCCTTCCAGTATGTTTCGTTTCCAGAACATTCTCTTGTGTGGGACTGTCTAAAGACTTTTTTAGGTCCAGATCCAGTTAACTCAACCACCTCTTTCCTGTAGAATCTCTGTGACTTTTATCATTAAAACTATTAATAGAGCTAAGTAGATTTATTTACACTACATATTCCATTTCGAAATCCATACTGTCTGTCTGTGTTATTGTTTCATTACTCTCCATGTGTTCAATCCATTTGGCTTTAACTTTTTTTCTAGTGTTTTGACTACCACACTTGTTAATGATACAGGTCTATAATTTAGAGCGTTTTCTTGGCTACCATCTTTATACTGTAGATTGAAACTGTTTCCCTTTTTCCATATATCTGCTAAGATTCTTGTGCACAAGTATGTCTTGAATATTAATTGAAGTGGAATGCTCAGTTTAGTTGCACATTCTTGCAGCATCCAAGGTGAAATTCCATCAGGTCCAACTGCTTTATTTCTTCCTAGCCCCTCGTGTAATTTTTCCATTTCGTCCCGAGATACCTCTATACAGTATTCTGTGGTGTGCTCTGGAATTGGCATTGGATCCGGTTCTCTGAAATCCTCATCTTGTATAAACACATTTTGGAACTGTTCATTTAGCTTGTCACACATTTCTTTTTCTTTCTCTGTAGTTTTGTTCCCCCATTCTCAATCTCTGGATTTTATCTTTTACATTTAGCTTACTTTTAATGAATTTATAAAAAAAAACTGGATTTGTTTTTCATTTGTCCACTGTCCCCTTCTCAATGTTCCATTCTGCCTCTCCCCTCACCACTGTGTGTTACATGCTTGCTTGTGGTTCTAGTATGCTTCATATAGAGGCCTATATTATAATTAGTTCAATATAGGTCTCTTCCTAAATTAACCACATTTTCTTGTCTTTTCCTCTTTGGCCTTCTCACAATTTCTGTTGAACCCATCCTGTTTTCTGGTCCTGCATCTGTTTTGCTATGAAAGTGTGTCCCTTCATCATATATTTCACAATATTTGGCATACATCTCATTTACTTCCTTGCCTAGCGGAAATTGATTCCGGGGGTGCAGCATGTTTTGTGTCCGGTTGGGGCGCTGCGCCATTATTTGCATCCCATGGCTTCGGTGTCCATGGATGAGCTTTGGGTTGATCCGGTTTCCCTTCTTCCCTGTTCGAGGGTGCGGGTCTCCCAGGTCGTCCGCAAAGTTATTAACACTTTCGCGCTCTCGGCGCTCAAAAAAAATCAATACCCCAGATGCTTTCGGCACTTCGCGCGCCTACGCGGTAAGACCGAAAAAGTGTACACTCTTTTGACTGTCCTGACAATAATTGAAGGCGCATGTATTTAAATTTGGTATCACTGTGTTCGCAATGAAATTGTCTATAAGAGCATACCTATAAAATGCCGCCCAACCATAAGAGTATCAACACCAAATAAAAAACTATGCAGATCACTCGCCGAGAGCGCCAAACAGCAACAAAATGTTTTCCACTCTCTTAATGGTTGCAAAGCCTACAGTTGTCCTACATCGCTAATTTGGTATCATTGGAATCGCAATAAAATTCCTCTACACGGACATATGCATATGAATGTTTAATATAGGTAATTGCCCACTTGCAAGAGGTGTGAAGTGGAGAGTAGTTAGCCGCGAGCGCACTGGCGAAAACACAGGGGGGAAATCATGCTTGGAAAGTTTATACATTTATACGTTTCCTGACCCTACTTTTCTATGTACGTATTTCTTTTTTTATACCAATGTGTTCGCAACATTTGTACAAAGCATGTGTAAGAGAAGCGGCCAAATATAGAACCACGTCGCTCAGTATGCGTTCGCGGCAGAAACGAACGCATTGTTTTCGTTCTTGATGTTTGTCATGTTTATACTTGTTGAAACATTTTATAATTTGTATGACAGTGATCGCAGTAAAATTCCCTACACAGACATATACATAACACATACAAATATTTCCCACGTGTCGGATATATCAACGGCTAAGGGAACCCACTACCATACAGCCGCCACACCCAGAGCCACACCCGCCACACCCCCAAACATACTTTGTGTTTTGTTTTTTTTTTACTCATAGAAGTTTATGTGATATAATATTCATTCTGGTACCAAACAATTCGCAAATAAATTCTCTACAAACGTATATAATATAACTTCTTATAGATGATAAAAAATTCCAAATAGGTGTGCTTACCCTGTCTATGTTGATTGAAGATCAACAGTTGAGCATTTTTTCTTCACTCCACCATCTTCAGGCTTCTGATCCTGAAGTTGCTCATCTGATGTTCTTAGGTGGAGTGAAGCTGTTGCCGGTGGTTATTTTTTCTCCACCCAAATATCTTTCTTCGGTGGTACCTTGTGTAGCAAGGCGCAGCGCGCAGTGCCACATCACAAGTTTTACATCCATATATCACGTCCCTCCTTTTGCCAGACTTGAAACAAACACGACATCTTCTTTTTTTTAGCAAGTGCACGAGTTCATGCGTCAACTTGTAGTTGAGACGTTGTTCTGAATCTATAATTCTTGTATTTCTTGGATGCACTGGGAGGAATATTGCCTTCTACAGGAACCACCAAACTTGTAGTAGAATCTTCTATGAAATCAGAAACATCAAGTGTTCTATGTCCTCAATGTCCATTTCAGAATTTTGTGTTGATGAGTGGGCTTGAGGTGTTGAGGTGAACAGAGGACGCCTCGCACCAGATGGGCGAGGTGTTGAAACTGCCGCGTCAGCAGGAGCGAGCTGCGCTGGCATCTATGTCGGGAACATGTGGTATGCTTGTTGTTGTTGGCCATTCCTCGCTGTTCCACGCCAATAAGGCTGAGTCACAAGGCTAAGGCCAATCTGAGAGTATCCCCATCCATTTCGGTTAAAAAATGGAATTTATAGAAATATTTTTTCGATGGACGAGAAAAGTAGTCTGTTATGCGGAATCGTAAGAAAAAACAGTGACGAGTTATCTCTAATCTAACGCGCGAAAGTGTTAAGCCTCATGCGGTCCAGCCTTAAACCAGCCTGCGGTCTATCCCGTGCCCATGACGTCCATAGTTCACGGCTCTTGCCGCCGTCTTTGGCAATATGTCCTGGGTTGACATTCGGGCGCGGAGATTTTGGCGGTCGAACAGGGTCCTAGCTGCTTGTTACCTTGTAAACGTTCCTGGGCCCGGTTGGGCCTGTGTCGCTTGGGATCGGCGGATGCAGCCAGTTGTCTCGACTTCAGGTTGAGGACGTGAGCAGCAACTGCCTCCCGGGTAAGTCCCTATTCTTTCCTCTGTGGGTAGTTAGCTCCGGGGAGCCATAGGGGCTCCCACCAGAAAACCAGTGTTGAATGTAATGAAACACCATTTTTCTGGTGAGTCCCGGAGGCTCCCCGGCATCCCTCCCTCCCTCCGGCCGGGGTTTTTTCACGTGTTTTTGACATCCAGCCTCAGAACTGGGGTGTGGCTCGCCGGCGCGTTAAGGTCTGGGGCTGCGCAGACAGCGGCGCGACGACAAATGACGTCATACTAGTTTGCTCGTTTTTGTTTGGGGAGTTTTATCCACTCGTTCAGCTTTTGGTTGCAATTTTCACCAGAATAGGGGTTTGTTTTGGGACACCTACGTTTCTGGGTGCCTAACCCGGTCGATGGCAGACATAAACAGCTTCCAATTACACGGGGGGTTTCTATAGGCCATTGCTCCCCTTGCCTCTCTAGAGGGGGTCAGGTTCTGGCTCGTGGTCCCCGGTAGGCCCATAAGAACTCCATACACATGACTGATGCCAAAGTCTGACATTAGCATATCAGCCTAGTAAGCTCCGTGGAGTCTCCGGGACTCACCCAGAAAATGGCGTTACATTACATTCAACGCTGGTTTTTTTTTTACAAATTCACACCTGTTCACTCAAGTAACAGCAGTACTGATTTGTATAAATCACTTATGAATGAAGCTTCTAAATCTAAATTAATCACTTGACCTTAGTTCCACCCACATGCAATGTGTTTATACCTGTACTGTATTTTAAAATTATTGTATACATGGGGCCTGACAGCTGAGTGGACAGCACTTTGAATTCGTAGTTCCTGAGGTTCCGGGTTCGATCCTCGGTGGAGGCGGAATCAAATGGTGAGTTTCTTCATTGATGCCCGTTACCTAACCGTAAATAGGTACCTGGGAGTTAGACAGCTGCTACAGGCTGCTTCCTGGGGGTGTGTAACAAAAAAAGGACCTAGTCAAGGACCAGGTCGCAGGGACGCAAAGCCCCGAAATTATCTCAAGATAACCTTGAGAAGAAGAAGATGCGAAGGTAGACAGGAATTTAAAAAGAATATTTCATAATAGCGAGAGATGTGCCTGGCATAGGGACAGGACATAGGCGTAACCTCCCTCTCTATGATTGAAACAACATAACTGTAATTTCGTTTTTCTTTACATTTTAATTTAATTTGGATTACTATTATTTTTACAGGTGTCAGTTCAGCAGGTCAGGATAATTCAAACCTCAGCAGCGGTGGCAATTCTCGTGTTTTAAATGTGACTGAAACCACTGTTAATACAAAACTGGCCAATGGAACATGATAAATGACATGTGGTCTACAAGCTTGTTTCATGGAGATTTACAGCAGGATACTTTTGGTTCAGGTATAGAGTCTGAGATTAATACTGAACAATAGGTGACAAAATTCCTCCTTTTACTATATATCAGGTGAGATAATATATACAATATTTTGTTTATACTGTACATGTATTTTTATTTTAGTTGGCATATTTGGGAGATGCCTCTTTTCCAACATACATTTACACAAATATTTTAATCTAATATATTTACAGTACGTCTGTTAAAATATCAGCTGTTGTATTTATCATGTGTAATTATTGCTTTAACCCTTTGACCGTGCAATATTGGGGGTATATTACTGAAAACTATTCAAATTATGTCAAAAATAACTTAAAAATGTTAAACCAATCTCCAACTTATTGACTTCAGTATCGTGAAGCTTTCGTCAAAATATATTCAAAAATTGATTTTATACAAATTTTAAAAAAATAAGAACTTTTTGTTGATAAGAACAGCTCCTAATAACTGGAACTGAAGGATTATGCAGTAATAGATGCAAGCACCCTGTCTGACACACAAATAAGAATCGTAGTAAGAATTGTCCATAAAGTGGATATGCAGTTGGTGCCGTTGTATCATTGCTGAGTAATACATATAACACAAATAATAAATGTGTAATATGATCTATTTTGTTATGTGTCATATAAATACATTGTCAATGTTGTTATATGTTACTTTCATCAAGTTCCAAAAATACTTTTTTTAAGGAATTTTTCTGTGGGGAGCCCCTACGGCTCCCTGGAGCTTATCGGGCTAATGTGTGTTATGTTAGACCGGGACATTAGCTAAGGAGTTCAGACCTACCAGGGACCAGCGCCAGAACCTGGCCCCTTCAGAGAGGTTTCAGGGAGCAATGGCCCTGGAAAACCCCATATGGTTGGGGGTTTTCCTTATCTGCCATCGACCGGGGTTAGGCACCCAGAAAGGTAGGCGTAACAAAACAAACCCCACATGGTAAGAAACTACAACAAAAACCGAACAGAGAGGTAGAAAACTCCCTACAATCCCAAGGAAACAAGCAAACAAGCAAACATCACACTTTACTGCCGCGCCGATCGTCCGCGCAGCCCTCCCCACCCCGGGAGGGGGAGGGGGGAGCCCCGGACCTACCGCGCCGGCTGCCAAGCTCCAGTTCGTTCGCTAATGTCAACCGGGATTGACGCTTCTCTGGCCTCAGTTTCCTAGGCGGTGTTTGCCTTGTGTGGCGTTCACTGCCGTGTGTTGTGGTGTGCGGTGGCCAGGAGTACTTCATCAGTGCCGGGGCTGCATGTGCTTAGTGGCTGACTTCCCTAAGCGCCCTGTGAGTACTGCCCTTGCGTTACAGGGTTATCTTCCCTGGGGCGTTCGGGAACCATTCCCGTAGAGGTTCTTGCTGCTCGGCATTTGCCTCGCCCTTGGGGCCAGCTGGGGCTTGGGGCCCTTGTTTGGCCCTGGGTAGGGATTGGTATTGTGCTGGTTAGGGCGTCAAGGTGTTGCGCAGCCTGCCACCTAAGCGGCGGCCGGTTTCTGTTGCCTCTGGAGACGGTGTACTTTTGCGGGGTTTTTCTTTTGTTTTTCATTTTCTTGCCTGGTGGGGGTCTGCCTAAGGTGGTTATAGTTCCACTGGTAGTGTTTGGCGGCCCTCTGCTAGGCCCCCGTGCTTGTACACGTCTCGGGGTTTTCAGTGCTATAATCTACCCTCTTGTTATGTTTGGGTTTCTTAACCGGTTAGCAACACCTTGCCCGGGCTTCCCGTAGTTGTTACCCTACGGGCCCTGGAAACCCCTGTCTGGGCTCGGGGGACCATTGAATGTGTCTTCCGGGTTCCAACCCGTCTTGTACGGGATCGTTGGTTGCTGTTCCCTTGTCTCCGGGTGACAGTCGCCATTTTTACCTCCGTCATGCTGCCTGTTGGGTCACTGACACCTTGACCCGGAGTCTTGCGAGTGATTCTCTGCTTGTTCTCCAGTACTCTCCTGATGTTATTACTGTTCAGAGTACAGGCGGCATCCGTGTTGCAAGCTAGGTTAGGTTGCTGCAACATGCTAGGTTGGTTTCCCACTCGAATGCCCCGTGGCCGCCCCGTTTGGTTAGGTGCTGCTCGCCCCTTTCTCTCCATGTTCCCGGCTCCGGACCGTCTGCGGTTTCGGGTCGGGGCGGGGTTCAGTTGCGGCAGAGACTCGGGCGGTTTTCGGGGGATGCCCCGTTCGGGTTGGGGACGGAGGTTTGAGCCTGTGCCTCCTGCCAAGGCTTCTGGGTCTTACCAGCGGCCCTTTCTTGTTGCCTTTCCCATGGGCTCTTGCTTTTCTTTAGGGCGGAGGGCTTGGAGGACGGCTCTGCCCCGGGGCCTCTGTTGTTGGTTCCCGGGGCTGTGGGGGTGCCTACTAGCAGTTCTGGGGCGGTTTTGCCCCTTCAGGGGTTTTTCTGCTGTTGGGCGTCGTTTTTCGCCCTTCCAGTCTGCTAGCTTCCCACATTTGCTGGCGTGTTTTTGTGTATTAAGCGTCAGTCACAGCCCCTGCTGGCGGCCATTTTCGTCTGCCGGTTTCCCGGCGTGGCCACCAGGGCGGCGTTGCGGTTTGTTTACATGCGTCTGGGTGTGCGAGCGAGCGTCTCTGGTGAGTTTTCAAAAAATTTGCAGGGTTTTTGTTCTCCTGTTGTCGTTTCTTTGTTTTTCTGGTGTTTTCTTGCCGTTGCCTGTTCCTCTGGGAACGTTTGGGTGTTGATTTTGGGTCTGAGCCTCTGGGTTTAGGCTCAGTGCCCCTGGCTGGTATGCTTGCTCCCACACCTTGCCCCTCGGTTTTCGGTCTGTTGGGACCGTTTTCCCAGGGCGTTCTGCTGGGGTCTGTGCTTTGCCTTTTAGTGGTGTTCTCCGCCGGCAAATGTGGTGGTTTGGGCTCCCCCTGGTTCGATTCTGGGTTCCTTTGGGTTCCTTGGTTTCGTTCTGGAGGTTTCTTCCTCTTGGGCCCCCTTTTGTGGGTTCAGGGGACTTTGTTTCCTCGTGTGACCCGGTTCTGCCTTTTGGGGTTCCGGGGTCTTCCTGGCTTGCAGACTGAGCTTTTTGGGTCTTGGCACATGTTGTGGTTGTGCTGGGACTTTGTGGTTTTGCTGTCGAGGTGGGCCTTTTGATGCAGTTTTGTGCCTTCTTTGCCTGGCCGGCGTAGTGCTCTTTGCCACTAGTCGGCGGCTTGTGCTTTTACAATATATGTCCTCACCTAGTTGTGCTTGTGGGGGTTGAGCTCTGGCTCCTTGGTCCTGCCTCTCAACCGTCCGTCAACAGGTGTATCGGTTCCTGTGCCTCTTGGGCTCTGTCATGTCTACATGTGACATTGTATGGGGGTCAGCCTCGTTACTTGTGTGAGGAGTCGCCACATTACTTCTTAGTGCTTTCCCGTTCCCATTCTGACACTCAAAAAAAAAAAAAAAAAAAAAAAAAAAAAACTAATTCTATCTGTGGCTCTTTTGGGTACTCAGTTTCCACCTGTGTCCCCTAGTGCGTGTGCCCCTTGTGTTACATATCCTGTCCTTCTCAACCCTGTCGATTCCCTTGGGTATCTTGTATGTGGTGATCAGGTCTCCCCTCACTTCCTCTTCCAGCGAAGTGTGGTTTCATTCCCGTAGTCTCTCCTCATGACTTCGGTAGTGTACTTTTTCTTTCTGAAGGGGTTCTGTTCCCTTCTCTGTTGACTGGGCGCTGGGGGAGCAGCTTGCTCTGTTGCCTCTCGCTTGGTCCCGCTGTTGGTGGGCGCTTTGGGTTGTCTTCCGGCCTCTGCTGGCGTCGGAGGACGGCTTCTCCCCCTTGGGGGGGGTTCAGAGCTGGCGGGGTGGGCTTCTTCCCTGCGCTTCGTCATTTCCTCTTCGTGGGTGCGTGGGGCGTGGTCGATCCGCCCCATCCTTCTGGGCTTCCCGTCTGCTCTTTGCAGTCATGAGCTTTTCCAGTCTGCAGTTCTTCTGGACTACTTCCGTCTGCGCCCTGGATCCTCTGCCCTGCTCGGAGGACTGTTGTCTCCTGTTCGGATTCTGTTAGGGCCGGGTGCATGGATGGTGGACCTGGACCTCCAGGTCACTTCTTGGCACGTTCCTCTCCAGTTTTTCTGGGGCTAGCACGGTTGGTAATTACCTATGTGTACTTACCTAAGTGTAGTTACAGGATGAGAGCTACTCTCGTGGTGTCCCGTCTTCCCAGCACTCTTTGTCATATAATGCTTTGATTATAATTGTCATATTGTCATATAATGATTGTCATATGTCATAATGTCTTCATATGATTGTCATACAATGCTTTGGTGGTGGGGCTTCAGGTTTGCTGTTTTTATTGCATTCCCTATTTTGTGAAGGGCACTTTGTATACTCTTTGCATCTTTACCGGATCTTAGTGCCCTGTCTGCGTCTGAGATTCGGTGTCTGGCCTACCTCGACGACTGGCTGGAGTGGGCTCCCAGTCAGTCCGCTTGTCTGCTCGCCAGGGGATGGTTCTTTCCAGATCGCTGGGTTTGGTTTCCTGGTGATCTGGAGGTTTTACCTTCTGTTTCCGTCCCGGGTTCGGACCTGGGCCTTGTTTCAGGCTCTTGGGCCCCTCATTGTCTTCCCTCCAGAAGTGTTACTGTGGCTGTGGTCCCGCCTTTGGCTGTTCAGGAGGGGGTCCCGGGTTGCTCAGCGGTTGCTTGGGCGGTTGTGCGGGAGTTTGCACTTCGGCGTGCTTGTCTGCCCGCGGAGTCGGGTTTGGCTCCGGCGTCGGTTGGTTCCTACGGAGACTCCACTTCCGCCTCTTGCATTCCTTGGGTTCCTCTGGGGATCTGGTGTTGGTGCTGCGTCACCAGCTTCCTCTTTGGGGTTTTCGGGGTTCCGTGCCTTGGCGGCTCCCCGAGCCTTCGCTCGATGTGTTCACGGACGGGTCGTCTCTCGGCTGGGGCTTTGTGACCAGTGCTCACCAGGTCGGCCGAGGTTGATGGAGTCTGTCTGTCCGTCGGGCTCACAGCCCGGTTCAGGTGTTCATGGCTGTCTGGTTTGCGCTTCGGAGGGTTTGGGTCACTAGGTACTCTACCATTCAGCTCTGTTTGGACTGTTCTCTGGTGGTTCTTGCCGGAACCACAGGGGGTTTGGTTAACCGTGTGGTTCGTGTCCGGGGTGTGTCCTGCGTCCTGGTGGACAGCTGTCTCGGTTCATTCCTCTTCGTGGGTTGGCCAGTCGTCGCCGATTCGTTTTGTTGGCTCTGTTGGGCTTATGGACTCCTGGCCATGGACGTCTTCGGGTCGGCGTGGTCTAGGCGTCGCCCGTTTT
This sequence comes from Procambarus clarkii, assembly GCF_040958095.1. NCBI lineage: Eukaryota > Metazoa > Arthropoda > Malacostraca > Decapoda > Cambaridae > Procambarus > Procambarus clarkii. The sequence goes on along the minus strand of NC_091150.1, from coordinate 46,373,822 downwards.
GTGGCGCCCTTCCCACCTGCGAGGACTTCACGGTGGAGGCTTTCGGCAGGCCTGGTCGAGGTGGGGGGTACCTGTACCTCTTCTCCCGGTCCAGCTGTTGCTTCGGGTTCTGGCTCAGTTGCAGCCCATTCCCACGAGAACAGTCCTTATGGTTCCACTGTGGCCGGCCCGGCCTTCTTTTCAGACGCTGCTTGATAGGTGTCCGTACCCGGGGCGTTTTTCCTGAGGCTTCGCCTCTTTCAGCAGGCCGAATCGGTCCTGTCCGTGACTGGTTCGGCCTTCTCTTTGGCTCTTCGCGTCTGGTATTTTGACGCAGGTATCGCCATCTCTATGGTGTTCAGGTGGCTTTGTTGACGGTGTCCCACCTGCGAGCTTCGTCTTGGAGACTGTATGACGTTTATTACGTCTTCTCGCGTTTTGTTTCCCCTCCGGCCTGCTCATGAGTCGCCTGAGCCATCCTGGTCCTTGTTCAGGGTGCCTTCTTCTCTTCCCCTCAGTTTGTGGTAGCCCCTTCGGTTTCAGTTTCCTCCTCTTTGGTACTGGTGGTAGCTTTATTGGTGTGCAGCCTTTCTCTGTCCTGGCGACGGTCGAGACGGCTGCTTTCCGGAGGGGTTCTTGGGGTATTGGTACTTGTTTGGTTTGGCCGGGGGGTGCGTCCTGTGTTGTCCAGTTGTGCTTTTTGCTGTTGCCGGCGTACCGTGCCTGGGGATGCGCTGTGGTTGATCCGGTTCCTTCGTTCCCTGTTTTCAGGGCTCGGGTCTCCCGGGTCGTCCGCAGTGTTTTCCTTCTTACTGCGGTCTGTCTTTGCGCCCGTGCTGTTCAGACGTTTGCAGCAATTGCTGCTGTGTTGGTGACGTCTCGGGCTCATTTCGGGCGCAGGGAATTGTGGGTCGCACAGGTTTTTGGCCGCCCATCCATGTGTGCGTCTGTTCTTGGGCGTTCTTGTTGCCTTGGGTCGCAGGTTTGCGACCGGTTGTCTTGGCTTTGCGTTGCAGAGTTTGTGGCGGCCGCCTCCCGGGTTAGCCCTTTCTTTTCCTTCTCTTTGGGTATGAAGCTCCAGGGAGCCGTAGGGGCTCCCCACAGAAAACCAGCGTTGAATGTAATGAAACGCCATTTTCTGGGTGAGCCCCGGAGGCTCCCTGGAAACCCTCCCTCCCACCGGTCGGCGGTTTTTTCGCGTTGGTTGAGCTTAGCTTCCGAACTGGAGCTTGGCAGCCGGCGCGGTAGGTCCGGGGCTCCCCCCTCCCCCTCCCGGGGTGGGGAGGGCTGCGCGGACGATCGGCGCGGCAGTAAAGTGTGATGTTTGCTTGTTTGCTTGTTTCCTTGGGATTGTAGGGAGTTTTCTACCTCTCTGTTCGGTTTTTGTTGTAGTTTCTTACCATGTGGGGTTTGTTTTGTTACGCCTACCTTTCTGGGTGCCTAACCCCGGTCGATGGCAGATAAGGAAAACCCCCAACCATATGGGGTTTTCCAGGGCCATTGCTCCCTGAAACCTCTCTGAAGGGGCCAGGTTCTGGCGCTGGTCCCTGGTAGGTCTGAACTCCTTAGCTAATGTCCCGGTCTAACATAACACACATTAGCCCGATAAGCTCCAGGGAGCCTCCGGGGCTCACCCAGAAAATGGCGTTTCATTACATTCAACGCTGGTTTTTTGTATTTTTTTAAGATTTTAGTTTTTTCCCCTTTGTTTATTATCTGATCTTATTGTAACCTTTACATCCTGGAGAATACATATGTTTTCCTAACTATGTGAAGATAAAATGAAATTGGTCAACAAATAAATCAGTCACAACTCGCAAAAGTTGGGACTTGATTTTTTTTTTTTTTTTCTCCTTGACTTTCATTCAACACACATTGACCAAAAACTTTCGCATGTGTGACTACGAATGCCAAACAATGTTAATTAAAACATACAATTACATTAACAAATTAAAACTACCTTTATTCATTGTTGATACAGTAACTTCAATTATCTCTGAAACTAGAGTTTCAACTTTGAATGGCTTCTAGAATTCCATTTTTTGACCGATTCTCACCACGTTGTCATATTGTGTGCTCAGCAGTCTGTTCTGCAATCCCTTCAGAATGGATTTTTCATAAACTTTATACATTTGGAGTTATAATTTGTTTTAGTCTAAATTTGCCGCATAGTTCAAATGCCCTATTGATTTTTTTTACAGTAAACTATACTGAAAACCTATATTCTAATTAGATGAAAATGAAGATCATATGCTATTCTAAGAGAATAGTAACATTAAATGAACAGTTGGTAATAGTTCACATTTTTTAATCTGAATTGAAAATCTGAAGTTTTTAATATTCAGTTTTAAAATTAATTTTGATTCTCTTGTTTTTCAAGTTATGCTGTGATCATTTAGACAAAGTTGGAGCATTTTCCTAGTGGATTATGCCAAAAAATTGGAAAGTGCTTGTGCAAGTTTTAAAAACTTTCGTTAAATTCTTTTCTGTCAAATCATATATGTATGTATGTATGTATTGCGCGGTCTAAGGGTTAATAGTTTAAATATTTGTAGGTATTTAAACTGGTCAGCATATTAAAGTGTGGTCCATGTAGGTTGTGTTTTGTATGTTATCTTACTTAAATTGTTTGCATTGAGAGAGAAGCTGGCATAGGAAATTGGTAGTACCTTAATCAGATGCATCAAATGAATCCATTGCCTATTTTGTTTTATTAGGCAATTTATTATTATCAAGACAATTATTGAATTGCATTACATGTGTAAATAGGGCAACAGATTTGAGGTGCAGAGTAACTATCACAAAAAATTGCATGAAAACTCGATCATATAATCTTGTGGGCCTTATTTTATATACCAGGTAATTTGGAAAAGAGGTCTAGTATTTCTCTAATTATCTTTGCTCTGACTTCCTCTGTAAATACTGTGACGATATTAATTGTGCTATCTTGATATAAATTTGTTCAATGATAACTTTTCCACTATTTCTGTTTTGCACTGTGATAAGTTATTAATCGTGTGGACTTTATACAGTGCTTGTTTATTTTATTTTCTCAGGATGGCAATAATGGCCAAGGTAATGTAAAGCCTTCACAGCCATTTGCTGTATTTGAAGATATGAAGGATACAGATGATAACACTGTAAGTCCTAATACATTTATTTATGTTTTGATGCCTTTGGTCTGATAGTCTTGTAGGGTAATGATTTATTTGCCATGTAATCAATACAGTTCTGCAGAATGCCTAAAGAATCCATAGGGATTTGAAAGCAAGTATTAAATGTTCTGTTTATTGCAAATGGTTTAAATCTTGTTTGCAAGTATTCAGTATGCAATATAAGGATTTGTTAGATTTAATAATATTGTTATCAACTACAACAAACAAGGCCAGATTTTTGTTCCAAAATAATTTGGTGACAATAAATTAGGGTGTATTATTTATTATATATGCATACATACATACATATACACACACACATACATATACAGGGGTACCTCAGTTTACGAATTTAATCCATTCCTGGAGATGGCTCGTGGCCCAAAAATTCGTAAACCAAAGCGAATTTCTGCATGAGAAATAATGGGAAATGAATTAGCCGTTCCTGACTCACCCAGAAATTAACTTCAAAGAAAATCTTATACCCAATTCATCCAAATCTTCACTACAAAAGTATGTACAAGTTATTACCTTTACTGATGACTCCTGTTGGCGTATGGAAGATGGTGAGGAGGGGGAAGGAAGAGAGGTTTTACTGTTTGGAAAGGGAGTCAGTCCCCTTCCATTATAACATCAGGCATTGAGGACTTCCCCTAGGGTGCACTCTGGTACGTTTCTCCTGCAAACCACTAGGACCTGGTTGTGGCTTTCTGCTTGATTTTCTCACAAGAAAACGTTCCATTGAAGATTGTTTTTCCCTTCTTTGCAACACTTGTCTGTAGTGAGACCTCACATTGTCATTGAAAAAGTTAATGCACCGGCCTACTACAGCGTTCATTGGGCGAGTCGTTTCAACAAAAGTTTGCATTTCTCCCAACAGCATACACCACTTCCTAATTGTTGAGGAAGGGACATTCTCTTCTGCCTCCTCCTCCCCTGAAGAAATATCCTCAGCTGCCTCTTGTTACTTCTCCTTTTGAAGGGCTAGTTCTTTGATTCTTCGTTGTGTTCGTCCACCAACTCCTCCACGTCAGCACCATTCAATTCTAAGCCAATTTTCTGGCCCAGAGTAACAATTTCCTCAACAATAGGCACTTCATGTACAGGCTCAAACCCCTCAATGTCTAGTTCTGAAACACATTCAGGCCACAATTTTCTCCAGCCAGACTCCCTCCCTGTCCGGCTCGTTGTTGCCGTGAGGGGGCTTGGTGGGCGGCTGTCGGAGTGTGATGTTCCATGGGTCAGTCCTCTGGCCTCTCCAATGTTCTGCTGCCCGTATCTTTGTGAGGAAATGGTACACGGTTCCATTTATCCCTCCCCCCCCCCCCCTGAGTGTCCCGCTTTCTCTTCCCGATCTTAAACATCTACTGAACTCCACGCCAGAGCCTGTGCTCCTGCTGGGTGATTTCAATTATCGTCATTCTTTTTGGGATGATGTTCTGACAAACACCTGGGGTCACCTTCTTGAACCGTTCATCCTATCTTTTTCCCTGTCTCCTCTGAATTCTGGTGAGCCCACTCATTTGGACTCGCACCCTTTCCTGTCTTGATCTTTCTCTCTGCTCATCGTCTCTTTACTTGGATTTCTCGTGGTGGGTTCTTGATGACCGCCATGGCAGTGACTTTTTTTTTTACATTCTCCCCCTCCTTCCCTAGGTGGTGGTTTGCCAAGGCAGACTGGAACCTATTTACCCTGTGCTTCTCTCTCCGACCTCTCCAGTCTGCTTCTCCCTCGCGCCCTCCTCCTTTTTCATGGCACCGTCTTCAACGCTGTCCTCCGCTCTATTCCTCGCTCTTCCTCTAACTCTTGGGGCCTATAGAAGTGCGTTCTATGATGGAATACAGACTGCGCTCGGGCTGTCCGCTGTAAGTGTGCAGCCTGGAAGAGCTACCACCACCAGCAGACGGTTGAGTCTTTCCTGTAGTTTTGGAAGGCGAGTGAGGTGGCTCTTAGGACCATCCGTACCGCTAAACGTGAATGTTGGATGCCTTATGTCTCCACCATTACGTGCGAAACTCCTCTGCTGCAGATCTGGAAGCGTATCCGCAAGATAGCGGGTAAGTTCGTTCCCGTTGTGGCGCCGGTCCTTTGCCTCTGTGGCACTCTTGTGGCGAACCCGTTGCAGGTCGCTACCGAACTGGGTTCCCACTTTTCTTCTGTTGCGTATCCGCAAGATAGCGGGTAAGTCGTTCCCGTTGTGGTGCCGGTCCTTTGCCTCCGTGGCACTCTTGTGGCGAACCCGTTGCAGGTTGCTACCGAACTGGGTTCCCACTTTTCTTCTGTTAGCTCTGGTTCTCATCTTTCTCAATTTTTTCCTCTTCGTAAACCTCTTCTTGAATCTTGTCCCTTGGATTTCTCCACCCATCTCAGACTTATCTATAACGATCCCTTCTCTCTCTCTGAACTTCAGTCTGCCCTGGCCCTATGCGGTTCTACGGCGGTGGGCTCCGATGACATTCATTATGAGATGCTTTACCATCTCCTTCCATGCACGTCTCAGTATTTACTGAGTCTGTATAATCGGGTCTAGGAGTCGTCGTCAGTCCCTGTAGAATGGCTTGATGCCGTTGTCCTCCTTGTTCGGAAACCAGGGTCTCTTGGGTCATCGCCTAAGGACTTCAGCCCTATTGCCCTCACAAGTTGTCGGCAAACTCTTTGATCGTATGGTTAACGTTCATTTGATGCGGTTCTTGGAAGACTATCACCACCTTTCCCCTTCTCAATTTGGTTTTCACAAATGCCGCAGCACAACAGATGTCCTGGTGAACTTGGAGGTCTATGTTCGTACTGCTTTTGCTGCGAAGACCTCCGTTGTTGTCGTCCTTTTTGACCTGGAAAAGGCTTACGACACCACCTGGCGATATCATATTCTGTCCCAACTTCATTCTTTTGGCCTTCATGGTCATCTCCATCTTTCTCCAGGGCTTCCTCTCTCGTCGTGCCTTTCGGGTGAGGCTTGGTGCCACTCTCTGTCTCTTTTCAGCAATACGAAGTTGTGCCCCAAGGTAGTGTTCGGAGCACCACTCTTTTTCTGGTTGCCCTCGATGGTCTTCTTTCCTCTCTTCCTTCTGGCGTCTTCTCCACTCTCTATGTCGACGATCTTACCCTTTGGTGTCGAGGTGATGATTCGCCTCTCCTTCAACGGCAGCTTCAACTTGCGATTGATGCTTTGTTGTGTGCCACCGATCATGGCTTCAGGTTCTCTCCGTCTAAGACTTGTGCTATGACTTTTACTCGGAAGCATGTCGTTCTTCGTCCCTCTTTGTCGCTTTATGGCCATCCCCTTGTGTACAGGGATTCCACTAAGCTTTTGGGGTTAATCTTTGACACTCGTTGTCTTGGTCACCCCATATCTCTGTTACCTCCGAGTTGAATGTTCTAAGTCCCTTATCCTCCTCAAGGTTTTGTCCCATACTTCTTGGGGAGTGGATAGGTGCGCGCTTTTTTTTTTTTTTTTTTTTTTTTTTTTTTTTTTTTTTTTTTTTTTTTTTTATTATATATATATATAAGATATATACAAGAGTTGTTACATTCTTGTACAGCCACTAGTACACACAGCTTTTCGGGCAGGTCACTGGAATACGATCCCCTCCTCGAAGAATTGTTGTTATAACCAAGTAACCATTTTAGTGTTGAGTTAAACAGAGGCTACAGTTAAGGATTTCCACCCAGTAAATCCTTCCCGGCCAGGATACGAACCCATGACAAAGCGCTCTCGGAACGCCAGGCGAGTGTCTTACCACTACACCATGGAGACTTACATTCCTTTCTCGTCTTGTCTAAACTCGATTATTGTTGCCCTGCCCTGCCTTGCCAAGAATAACTCCGCAACGCGAAGCCGAGACAACAGGCTACAAGGACCCAAGGCAATACAAGAATGCACAGAAGCAGACACGCGCGCAAAGAATGGGCAGCCAGGAACCTGTGCGACCCCCAAATCCTCGCGCCTGAAATGAACCCTAGACGCCACCAAGACAGCAGCGAAAGCTGCAAACATCTGAACGGCACGGGTGCAAGGATAGACCGCAGGCTGGTAGATTTAAAAACTCTGTGGACGACCTGGGAGACCCAAGCCCTGAAACAGGGAACGAAAGAAACCGGATCAACCCAAAGCGCATCCCCAGTCACGGTACGCAGGTAACGGCAAAGAGCCGCAACCGAACAACATATGACGCACCCCCGGCCGAACCAACCAAGCATCAATAACCCAAGGACCCCTCTGGAAAACAGCTGTCTCGACCGTCGCCAGAAGGACGGAGAAAGGCTGCGGACTTACAAACTTACCACCAGTACAAAAAGAGCAGGAAACCCCATGCACCGGAAGAGAGCCAGAAGCTCCCCGACCCGACCCACAGATGCCTATGCCAAAAAAATATGGCCTATGAAAAATAATCTTGAACCGAAGGGGCTACCACAAACTGAGAAGATAGATAAGAGGGCACCCTGATCAAGGACCAGGATGCCTCAGGCAACGCATGAGCAGGCCGGAGGTGAAACAAAACACGAGAAAGCGTATGGAACAAGGCGGATGTGATGTCCAACCTGAACGCAAGCCGGAGCGGCTCCGCCAGTGCCGCACGAAACGAGGCGACAGTAAGAAGCATCAAATAACAGTCCTGAAAACCCAAGAAAGGACAAGACAACCCGATGCGAATGAGAAGACAACCTACGAAGAGCAAGAAAATGGCGAATAGAAACACCAGGAACATCATGCTGTCGTGGAGACAAAGCTCGCAGGTGGGAACACCATCAATGAAGCCACCTGATCACCATGTAGATGGTGATACTCCTGCGTCAAAATTCCAGACGCGAAAAGCCGAGGATAAGGCTGGACCAGTCCGACTTGCTGAAAGAGGCGGAGCCGCGGGAAAATGCCCCGGGTTTGGACACCTATCAAGCAGCGTCTGAAAATAAAGCTGGGCCGGCCACCAAGGGGCCACGAGGACTACTCTCCTAGGGAATGGCCTCCAACCGAGCCAGAACCTGAAGCAACAGCTGGACTGGGAGAAGTGGAACAGGTACTCCCACCTCGACCAGTTTTGCCAAAAGGCTTTCCACCGTGAACGCCTCGCAGGCAGGTAAGGGCGCCAAATAGAATGGTAGATGCCGAGACCACCCCAACATAAAGATGTCCATAACCAGGAGTCCATACGTCCAGCAGAGCCAACGAACGAGTCGGCGACAACCGGCCAACCCGCGAACATAGGAATGAACCGAGACATGCTGTCCGCCAGGACGCAGGACACAGCCCAGAAATGAACCGCACGGCTAGCCAACCCCCGAGAATCCATCAAACGAGTCACTCGAAGGGACCCACCTCAAAGGTCAAAGACCTAAGAGAAACCTCGTGGTTCCGGCAATGAACCACCGGAGAAAAGTCCGAATGGAGCTGGATGGTAGAGCACCGAGTGACCCGAACCCTCCGAAGAGCAAACCAGACAGCCACGAACTCCCGACCCGTGCTGTGAGCCCTACGGACAGACAGACCCCACCATCCCCGGCCGACCTGGTGAGCAATGATCACAAAGCCCCAGCCGAGAGATGACCTGTCCATGAACACATTGAACGAAGGCTCGGGGAGGTGCCAAGGCACGGAACCCTGAAAACCCCAAAGAGGAAGCTGGTGACACAGCACCAACACAAGATCACCGGTGGACGAACCCAATGATTGCAAGAGAGGCGGAAGCGAAGTCCCTGAAGGAACCAGACACTGAAGCCAAACCCGACCCTGCGGGGCAGAACAGCACGTCCAAGTTCAGACTACCGCACAACCACTCGAGCAACTGCCGAGCGACCTGGGATCCCCTCATAATCAGCCAAAGGCGGGACCACAGCCGCAGCACGCTTTTGGAGGGAAAGACAAGGAGTGACTCAAGAGCCCTAAACAAGACCCAGCCAGAAAGAATCCGGGACAGAAACAGATGGAACGGCCTCCAGGTCACCAGGAAATCGAACCCGGCGATCTGGAAAGAACCACACCCCTGGCGAGCAGACAAGCGGACCGACTGGGAGCCCACACCAGCCAGTCATCGAAGTAGCCCAGACACCGAATCCCGAGCAGACTCAGATAGGGCACCATGATCCGGTAAAGATGCATAAATACACCAAGTGCCAATTACAAACTAGGGAAGGCAACAAAAGCGGCAAGCCTGAAGCCCCACCACCAACTGTGCAAGTCCTGGAACCCTGGAGAGGAACGTGCCAAGAAGTGACCCAGAGGTCCAGGGCCACCATCCAGACACCCGGCCCCAACAGAAGCCGGACCGGAGACAACACTCCTCTGAAGAGGGCAAAGAATCCAGGGCGCAGACTGAACAAGTCCAGAAGAACCCCAGATCTGCAAGGCCTGTGTCTGCATAGAGCAGACGGGAACCCCGAATGAATGAGGTGGATCGGCCATGTCCAAACGCACCCACCAAGTTGACATGACAAAGCACAGGGAAAGAAGCCCACCCCGCCAGCCTCGAACCCCCCCAAAGGGGGAGAAGCCGGAAGACAACCAAAGACGCCCACTAACTGCGGGATCATGTGAGAGCCAACCGAGCAAGCTGCTCCCCCAGCGCCCCATCAACAGCGAAGGGAACGGAGCCCCTTCCGAAAGAAAAAGTATACTGTATATGTTTAAATACACACACACAAGGTGTATTACACATGTGCATACACGGTTGGAACGTGTATGCACGTGTAGGAAAAAACGGTTGGAACAAGTTAGGGGAGAAGGTGGTGGAGGCCAAGACCGTCAGTAGTTGCAAAGCGTTATATGACAAAGAGTGCTGGGAAGACGGGACACCACGAGCGTAGTTCTCATCCTGTAACTACACTTAGGTAATTACACACACTTGTACACATGTGCATACACACACAAGTGTACACATGTACATGTATATATGTGTACACATATACATGAAAAGAAAAGAAAATTAAATAAAGAAAAGAAAAATACAAGACGCCGACCAGTGGGCAGAGAGCACCACGCCGGCCAGGCGAAGAAGGCACCAAGAAAGCAAAAAACTGCATCAAAAGACCCACCTCGACAACAAAACCCAAGGCCCAGGCACAACCACAACAAGTGCTAAGACCCAAAAAGATCAACCTGCAAGCCAGGAAGACCCCGGAACACTAGAAGGCAGAACCGGGTCACACACGAGGAAACAAAGCCCCGAGAACCCACTAAGGAGGGGGGGGGCCAAGAGAAAGAAACCTCCAGAACGAAACCAAAGAACCCAAAGGAACCCAGAATCGAACCCGGGGAAGCCCAAACTACCACATTTGTCGGCGGAAATACACCACAGAAAGGCAAAGCACAGCCCTCAAACAGACCCCCAAGGGAAATGGCCAAAACTGACCGAAAGCCGAGGGACAAGGTGTGGGAGCAAGCATAAACAGACAGGGACACTTAGTCCAAACCCTAGGGCCCAGACCCAAAACAGACAGAAAACTGAAAACTGGTGACCGGTGTAAAAACCAACACCCAAGCATTCCCAGAAGATGGGCAGAAAACTCCAGAAAAGCAAAGAAACCCTGAAAGAGGTGAAAAATTCACCCAAGACGCTAGCTCGCACACCCAGGCACATGTAAACAAACTGTAACGTTGCGCTGGTGGCCACGCCAGGAAACCGGCAGAAGAAAATGGCCACAAGAAACAGGAGGCTGTGACCGACGCAATTGATACAAAAACACGCCAGCAAATGTGGGAAGCAAGCAGACTTGATGGATGAAAAACTGCCCAGAAGCAGAAAATCCAGGCAGGGGCAAACAGCCCCAGAACTGCTAGCAGGCATCCCCCACAGCCCCGGGAACCCGCAGCAGAGCCGTCCTCCACGCCCTCTGCCCTTTAAGAAAAGGAAGAGTCCAGGGGAAAAGGCAGCAAGAAAGGGCCACTGCTAAGACCCAGAAGCCTTGGCAGGAGGAACAGGCTCAAAAACCTCTGTCCCCAACCCGAACGAGACAGCCCTCGAAACCGCACGAGTCTCAGTCCCATCTAAATCCCGCCCCGACCCCAAAACCCTCAGACGGTCAGGAGCCGGGAACAGGGAGGGAAAAGGGCAAACAGCCCCTAACTAAACGGGGCGGCCCCGGGGCATCCGAGTGGGAAACCAACCTAGCTCTTTGCAGCAGCCTAAACCAAGTTTGCAACGTGGATGCTGCCTGTACTCTGAACAGTAATAACATCAGGAGAATACTGGAGAACAAGCAGAGAATAACTCGCAAGACTCCGGGTCAAGGTGTTAGTGACCCAACAGGCAGCATGACAGAGTTAAATGAGGCAACTGTCACCCGGAGACAATGGCACAGCAACCAACGAACCCGCACAAGACGGGTTGGAACCCGAAAGACACATTCAATGATCCACCGAGCCCCGACAGGGTTTTCTAGGGCCCGTAGGGGTAACAACTACGGGAAGTCCGGGCAAGGTGTTGCTAACCAGTTAAACACCCAAAACTAACAAGGGGGTAGAGGACAACACTGAAAACCCCTGCGACGTGTTCAATCACGGGGGCCTAGCAGAGGGCCACCAAACACTATTAGTGGAACTATAGCCATTAGGTAGACCCCCACCAGGCAAATGAAAATAAAAATAAAAGAAAAACCCTGCAAAAGTACACGGTCCCCAGAGACAACATGAACTGGTCGCCGCTTAGGTGGTAGGTCGCGCAACACCTTGACGCCCTAACCAGCACGATATCAGGTCATTCCCAGGGCCAAACAAGGGCCCCAAGCCCCAGCTGGCCCCAAGGGCGAGGCAAATGTTGAGCTGCAAGAACCTCTGAGGGAATGGTTCCTGAACGCCCCAGGGAAGATAACCCTGTCACGCAGGGGGGCAGTACTCACAGGGCGCTTAAGGAAGGAAGCCCCTAAGCGCATGCAGCCCAGGTACTGATGAGGATCACCTGGCAACCGCACAACACAACACACAGCAGTGAATGCCACAAAAGGCAAACACCGCCTAGGAAACTGAGGCCAGAGAAGCGTCTGTCCCGGTTGACATTAGCTTACTAACTGATGCTAGGCAGCCAGTGCGGTGAGGTCCGGGCCCCCCTCCCCCTCTCGGTGTGGGGAAGGCTGCGCGGACGATCAGCGCAGCAGTAAAGTGTAATGTTTGCTTGTTTCCTTAGGATTTTAGGGAGTTTCTACCTCTGTTCAGTTTTTGTTAGTTTCGTACCATGTGGGGTTTTGTTTTGTTATGCCTTCCTTTCTGGGTGCCTAACCCCGGTTGATGGCAGATAAGGAAAAACCCCAACCAAGGGGGGGGGGTTCCAGGGGCCCATTGCTCCCTGAAACCTCTCTGAAGGGTCCAGGTTCTGGCTCATGGTCCCTGGAAGGTCTGAACTCCATAGCTAATGTCCCGGTCTAATATAACATACATTAGTCCAATAAGCTCCAGGGAGCCGTAAGGGCTCCCCACAGATTTGAAAAAGTCATAATGGAGCAGGCTACCTGACTAACACTGAACAACTTTTGACATTTTTCCTTTTTTTAAATTTGTTAAACAAAAAATTATATATCATTTTTAATTTTTCATAGAAAATGGAGCAGCCTACCTGACATACACTGAAAGAACCTTTTTCTATAAAAAAAAATATAAAAAATTAACAAATTTGAAAAAAAAATGTCAATGGTTTGTTCAGTGTATGTCAGATAGGCTGCTTATTTAAAAAATTGAATGTCATATTGATTTTTTTCGGTGGTGGAACAGATTAATTTTATTTCCATTACAGTATTTTAAATGGGGAAATTTGTTTCGAAAGACGGGCGTTTCACGTGGCGAGCTTGGTGCAGGAACAGATTAAATTCGTTAATCGAGGCTGCACTGTATAACTTTTTTTTTGCAAAATTTTAACCAAAGATGAGAAGACAGTCAAAACTAAGGTGCCATAACAAAGCGGTATATGTGGCATTGCCAAATCAGAAAATGCAAAGTATTATAAAAATTGGTTTGATTTACTGATGAAAACATAGAATCTTTCTCTTTAAAGGATTGTAAAGCCTTGGACCCCAATGATCAGTACATGGAAGATCAAGATGAAAACAGACCACCTCCAGGACTGGTCCAGCAACAGGAGCATCGACAGATCACAGGCATCCTTCAACCTTCAGCAAACATTCCTATCCTACCCCTAGATCAGTGTCCACAGGAAGATATGGAAATAAACAAAAAAGATTCAAAGTGTGGATTTAGTGGAGCCAACGGAGTCTCTGATGTAAGTACAGTATTGGATTATTTTTGAAGGAAAATTATATATTAGATTATCGCGGAGAGATTTCTTCAGCAGGGTTTTCTCCCTGAAAAGTAGTATGGTGTTTAGTTTTGTTGTTGTTTTATACAATACATGTGTATAATTGCTACTGTTACTAGAAATCTTAATGCTGTACTTGCTGAACACACGTTTCATATGACAACTTCATAGTGCACATACAAGAAAAATTCTTTGACACTATAGCTGGCCCAGCAGGTAACCCGCCGCTCACCGCAAAGTAGGCTGATCATTGCTGGTGAGCAAACAGTCACACCAGTGTTTATGCTCTTTTTCAGCTTTCTCACCTCAATTTTCATACTATGTTTTTAAATTTGGTAACAGACTGTTCGTAATAAAATGCTGTAAAGGTATATTTGCATATACGAACATGCCTCATTTTTCTATACTTTTGACGAACACTCAATAAATTTTCCCTTCTACGTGTTTTTCACTGTTTTCGTCATGGATCGGCTCTGTTCTTTATCACTATCCATCTTGAAGTCAATTTGCAGTGTTTATAAAGCCGGTAGCAACAAATACCCGAGATAAAATAACAAACGAAGGAAACTTTTCGACTCGTCGGGAGGCCGCTGCTGTCACGAGCAAGGTCACAAGAACTGTGAGCCTCCAGCGTAGGTGGGTGCCCACAAGGCAGGGTGGGAATGCCATGTGGGGTATACATAGAATGGGAAGACCTTGGCACATATTTTAAAATAGGTCCCATATTATTGGGACAATATATTGAATTTTTACAAATTTTAAAATTAATGACGCCGTGCATAATCACGAACTCTGCGTGCTTGGGTTTTATGCTGCAGTTTGCATCATTGGGCAGCAAAAGTGTTAAATTAATATATTGTCAAAAAATGCATTCCAAGATCATAGAAACTTTAGAAAAAAATTATATAGCTATCTTTGGCTATGGTGGAGAGGGGAATCTTCCAATGACTGTTTCTCTGTACATTCCCTCACACAAGGATCTTAGCAGATACAGTACAGTATATAGAAAAAAGCAAACAGTTGCAATCTACAAAAGTAGTAACCAAGAAGACCCTTTCAATTATTGACCTGTATCATTGACTAGTGTGGTAATCAAAACACTTGAAAATAATTAAAACCAAATGGGTAGAACGCCTGAAGAGAAATTATTTAATACAGATGGTATGGTTTTCGAATAGGAAGATCCTGTGTGGGGGACATAAAGAAAAGGCTTTCGACAGAGTCCCACAGGTTACTATGGAAAGTGGAATGTACTGGAGGAGTGACAGGGTGGGGCTTCTAACATGGATGAAAATAATGTTCATTGTCTACATAAACTATCTACCAGAAGGAGTGTAGAATTATATAAACATGTTTGTTGATGATGCTAAGATACCACAGTAAATAAAAAGCAAGATTGTTATGCCCTTCAAGAAGATCTGGACAGAATGTGTGTATGGAGCAGCACTTGGCAAATGGAATTCAATGTGAATAAATGGCACGTTATGTTATGTGGAATAGGAGAAAATAGGCCACACACAACTTACAAATTATGTGAAAAGACTTTAAAGAACTCTGATAAAGAATGAAATCTAGGGGGTGGTTCTGGATAGAAAACTGTCTTTTGGACACAAAGAATATTGTGCAAGAAGCCTATGCTATGCTTTCCAATTTCAGCATTTGTTTTAAATACATGGAAGGTGAAATATCAAAGAAATTGTTCACAATCTTTGTGAGACCTAAGTTGGAATATGCAGTGGCTGTATGGGTGCCCATATCTTGAGGACATAAACAAACTGGAAAAAGTCCAAAGACACGAAACTAAATATCTTCCAAAACTGATAGACAAGATACAAGGAGAAGTTACAAGGATTAAATATGGCAAGGTTAGAGGAAAAAGATATATTATTACTTCTTAGCTGGTGTCTATCTTATGTAGGTTCCTGGGATCAATGGTCCGGTCTCTGACCAGGCCTCCCAGTTGGTCGTCTAGTCAGTTCGGTTGTTGGAGGTGGCTGCTCGCAGCTTGTCATATGAATCACAGCCTGGTTGACCAGGTATTCATTGGAGGTACTACGAACAAAATTAAGAAAAACTTGAAACCTGGCACTTCAAAAACAAAGGGTCCTAGATTTAAGCTAACTTAACAAAAGTGCTGAGAAAGACATTAGAAAATTCATTTTTCCAGAGTGGTAAATGGTTGGAACACGTTAAATGAGAAGGTGGTGGAGGCCAAAACTGTCAGTAGTTTCAAAGCGTTATATGACCAGGAGTACTGGGAAGACAGGACACCCTAAGCATAGCTCTCATCCTGTAACTACTCTTAGGTAATTACTGTGCACACACAAACCTCCATAACCCTTAGAGACCTCCCCCATCCCCTGCTCTTGCTGCTCCCCTCAGCACATGCTCTCCCTGTTTCCCCAACCCCACAAGACCCTCCTGGCCCGGACCCTCCCAGCCTTCACATCTCAGATCCTTCCACTTCTGGACAGACTGGATAAAAGATAGTTAGCTTAAAACTAATGTACCCAAACATAGATGGAATTACAAATAAAGCAAGAGAATTTAGTGACAGAGCACAGGAGGAAAACTTGGATGTAATAACACTCGCTGAAACAAAGTTGTCAGGTATAACAAATGCAGTGGTTCCCAAGACTACACTAGTCATACCGTTGGAAGCCAGAAGAGTTAAGTGAGACATGATTACTGCATACAAAATTCTCAGGGAAATCAACAGGGTATATACAGACAGACTATTTAACACGTGTATGATACTCAAACAAGGGGACATGTGACATCTATGAAAAAAAGAAGTAAGTTCAGGTTTCCTTTCAGAATAACAAAAAATAATAATAAAATATAATTATTTTCTTACAGAACGATGATATTGAAGGCATTGTTCCCCTGGATGGTTTAAGCATGGCAGATTTCACCATGAAAATACCAAACAATGAAGATGCTTTTGCGAAGATGGCAAATGTAGCCTCAACTCCCAGCCCTTGGACACTTGTTAAGGTTCCACAAGCCACAGTCATTGGAGAAGATTTTACAATGGCTGTCATGAAAGCATTCAAGTGAGTTGAAAGCGTGTTTGCTTTTTCTCACTCATTGTTATCACAATCCTTTGTTTTCAGCTGTCTTTGTTCTGTCTTCTTTCTTGGCTTTTCCTCGATAGGCATCCGATGTCTAATACTGTCGTTTCTTATAGTGCTGCATTTGGCAGAGCTGCTACTTGTTGCACGTTCAGAGTGGACCTTACTTCTGACTCCTTTCTCAAACTTTCTCGTGGTTTGTTTCACCTCCAGCCTTCTCATGCACTGCCTGAGCCTACCTGGTCTTTGGACTTGGTTCTTTCTTTTCTTTTCTTCACATTGGTTTACTGTGACCCCTCTGGTTCGGGATTATTTTTGGAAGGCTTTGTTTATTATTTCCTTTGCTTCCCGTTGTCGCGTCCTGCTCCTCTTTTCTGACGAAGAATGAGATAGCAGGCATCCTGAGGGGTTCTTTGGTTGTGGAGGCTTGGTTGCATCAGCCAGGGGTGCCTCATATGCTTTGTCCAGTGGCAGCTTTACGCCACTGCACCTAAGCATTGTGCGTAAGCACAATGTCTGGTGTTCAAGCCACCGGTTCCATTTCAGTGGACTTGTGGGTTGATCCGGTTTCTTTGGTTCTCTTTTTCCAGAGCTCGTATTTCTCAGGTTGTCTGCAGTGACATTAAAGCTAGGTAGCCTGCAGTCTACACTCGTACTCATGATGTTAGCAAGTATGCTGCCTTGTCAGCAGTTTTTTGTAATATGTCTTAGGCAGATGTTCGGGCAGGGGGTGTAATTACCTAAGTGTAGTTACAGGATGAGAGCTACGCTCGTGGTGTCCCGTCTTCCCAGCACTCTTTGTCATATAACGCTTTGAAACTACTGACGGTCTTGGCCTCCACCACCTTCTCACTTAACTTGTTCCAACCGTCTACCACTCTATTTGCGAAGGTGAATTTTCTTATATTTCTTCGGCATCTGTGTTTAGCTAGTTTAAATCTATGACCTCTTGTTCTTGAAGTGCCAGGTCTCAGGAAATCTTCCCTGTCGATTTTATCAATTCCTGTTACTATTTTGTATGTAGTGATCATATCACCTCTTTCTTCTGTCTTCTAGTTTTGGCATGTTTAATGCTTCTAACCTCTCCTCGTAGCTCTTACCCTTCAGTTCTGGGAGCCACTTAGTAGCTTGTCTTTGCACCTTTTCCAGTTTGTTGATGTGCTTCTTAAGATATGGGCACCACACAACAGCTGCATATTCTAGCTTTGGCCTAACAAAAGTCATGAACAATTTCTTTAGTATATCGCCATCCATGTATTTAAATGCAATTCTGAAGTTAGAAAGCATAGCATAGGCTCCTTGCACAATATTCTTTATGTGGTCCTCAGGTGATAGTTTTCTATCTAGAACCACCCCTAGATCTCTTTCTTTATCAGAATTCTTTAAAGATTTCTCACATAATATATAGGTTGTGTGGGGTCTATGTTCTCCTATTCCACATTCCATAACATGACATGGGTGTAGGAGGTCCTCTGTGATCTTGGCCACTAGGTATCTTGTGAACGATCCTGGTCCTCTGTGGCCATGTGTTGCATTGAGGTGCCTGTCACCACCTTAAAACTTGAAGTAGAGTTGATACCAGTATTGCTCTCGCCTCTCTGGTAGGTTTCCCATTATTGTCATGCTCTGCGGATAGGGAGCAAACAGGGTTTCCTACAGAAAATCATGATGAATATAATGAAGTGTCAGTTTCTGGGTGAGCCCCGGAGTCATAGATTTAAACTAGCTAAACACAGATGCCGAAGAAATATAAGAAAATTCACCTTCGCAAATGGATTCACCTTCGGCGCAGTAGACGGTTGGAACAAGTTAAGTGAGAAGGTGGTGGAGGCCAAGACCGTCAGTAGTTTCAAAGCGTTATATGACAAAGGGTGCTGGGAAGACGGGACACCACGAGCGTAGCTCTCATCCTGTAACTACACTTAGGTAATTACACACACACCACACACACAAAAGGGTGGAGATGGAGTTTACTAGCAGGGGGGGGGAGAGCAGTTTTGTTAAGTTGTTTCTTTTTATTATTGGGAGCTCTTTTGTCATTTTGGATGCTTTGGTTGTGTTTTTAAACAAGGCAGTGGTTTGTTTTGATTTGCTTATTTTTCTTGGTGCCTTCCCTGGTGATGGCAAAGATGATATCCTTTAAGGTGGCGTTATAATTGTTTGGCCGAAAAAATTCGGCCAAACACGAAAAATTTATAAAAATACTACAACGTTCTGGCAACACCGTGGTGCAAACCGTTTAATGTTATGATAATAAATAACGTAATTAGAGCAAATTTTCCAGCCGCAATTGCCCGAAATCTGGTCCTCGTGGCTCGGGTGCGCCGTAGGGTGATGCGTCATACGTTGTAAGCGTCTAGTATTTCGCAATAGAGTAGAGAATATCTTGTTATGCATATACAAATTATAAACACACTCGCTGGCAACTGTCTTCTGTGAGAGGGAGGGGCTATAATCCGATTACTGGCTTAGTCACCCTCTCAGTGTCTGTGCCGGCGGTCGTATGCCTGACGCGCTCGCACAGATCGTATTTTCTTGCATATACTGCACAATGGATATAGTATCGGACAAGAAGAAAGCTCTAAAGGCAAGAGCTCTACGCGTTAGCCAAGTAAAGAAGGAGCGTAAAGCCACACTGAGGCAAAACAAGAGTTCCCTTGAGTGAAGAGAGAGGGCAGCCTCCCGCCCCCACAACACACTACCTCGCCTCACACCCAGGCACCCACACCTCCTGTGGCACCTGCCACACCTCTGTGGCACCTGCCACACCTCCTGCTGCACCTGCCACACCACCTGCGGCACCTGCCACACCACCTGCGGCACCTGCCACTCAAGATCTTAGACCTGCAACTCAAGACGTTCTCCCTCTTGATGTTGCAAGATGTTGCATATTTCAGACCAATTATATTAGGTTAGTATGTATTATGTTTTATATCTTGATACTATATCATAAATAATTGTAAATATAAAGCTGCTGTCTTTTTTTTTATTTTTTTTTATTTTTTTTTTTTATTTTTTTTTTTTAATAATTTTTTTTTTTTTTTTTTATCAGGCGATCTTCATGGAACTTACACACCTTACTGAAGGAATGCCAATCTACAAGGGTGGTAATTTTGATTGAAATTGGTAGTTCATCAACCTCAGCCAAAGGTGGCTGAACTTTGACCTTCATTTTTTACAGGTAACTAATTTGCAACTATATGGTTGAATAACTTTTTTATTTATTATTCAATTTACATGGAACTTGCACATTATATGTAGAGTCTGTGCCTCTAAAAACTCAAGTTATATATTTCCCCTAAGATCATTTATTGATTTTATATATATTTATAAACATCATTTTGTTGCATAATTTTTTGGGTGAACTTTGAAAATTTGTATTATTGCACTAAATAGGTTTGGGATAATAATGCCACTAGACAACCTTTATTATATAGTATTGTGATAGCTGAGTATCATAGAAATAATATCAGTTGATATTTGTATTTGTTATATCAACTTTAAAACATGTAAAAAAATGGTTAAAAAAAGTTTTTTTTTTTTTTCTCCCTCTCTATTTAGGCTGCGATGCTGAAACTTGGACCACTTGCAGCCCTCTTCACGTGTAACACGTCAATAAATTTTCATTGCACTAGAACAACTTTTATGAACCCTAACTATCGCCCCCTTAAATGTAAAGAGATCATATGTCATTGCTCTCTGCACCTCTCTGAGGAGGGGCGGGGAAGGTTTTGGCTCATGGTCTCTGGTAGGCAAAAAGAACTCTGCAACTGGTGAAGCTTGGTAGTATGACACGTAACCACTGCACTGCGCAGAGCACCATAAGGCATCTGATTGGGATGCGCAGTACATCATAAGATGCTGTTAGGTATAGGGGATGGTGCAAAACGCCCATGGGTACACAGGATCCGCAGCCTGTGCCTCAGGACTCCAGTAAACAGAATCAATCTTACAAAAAGAATCGGCAGCATCCATACTGGTTGTGAGAGCTTCAGTACTGAGACAGCGACCAAGACTGGCGCATGCATCTAGGGTCCACAGCACCACTTAATAATGATGAATAAAATAGGTAACTGCAATTATTTGGTGTTGATAGTGTCATAGATGATCTATATGTATTCTGTGGTGTGCTCTGGGATCCTCATTTTGTAAAAGCACACCTTTGTAATGTGTGTGTGTGTATAAATATAATTAAAGTTAGTCTTAAAATCATTCAACAGTGATATAGATAAGTTTATATATATATATATATATAATATATATATATATATATATATATATATATATATATATATATATATATATATATATATATATATATATATATATATATATATATATATATATATATATATATATATATATATATATGTCGTACCTAGTAGCCAGAACTCACTTCTCAGCCTACTATGCAAGGCTAAATTTGCCTAATAAGCCAAGTTTTCATGAATTAATGTTTTTTCGACTACCTAACCTACCTAACCTAACCTAACCTAACTTTTTCGGCTACCTAACCTAACCTAACCTATAAAGATAGGTTAGGTTAGGTTAGGTAGGGTTGGTTAGGTTCGGTCATATATCTACGTTAATTTTGACTCCAATAACAAAAAATTGACCTCATACATAATGAAATGGGTAACTTTATCATTTCATAAGAAAAAAAATTAGAGAAAATATATTAATTCAGTAAAACTTGGCTTATTAGGCAAATCGGGCCTTGCATAGTAGGCTGAGAAGTGCGTTCTGGCTACTAGGTACGACATATATATATATATTATATATAATCATTTATGTACAGTATTGTTTAAACCCCTGGGCAGCATTTGTGATTATAGCCTGCAACACTGCCAGGTGCAAGGCTTTTTTTTTTTTTTTAAAGGTCCCAAAACATCTAAGGGTTTCAGAGTTGGGGCAGGGCTTAGTTGGTCTTGAGACTCGGACAGCCTCGGGGATGCCCCTTCTGGTGTGGTAATAGAGGCATTCGAGTGTCCTCTCCCGGCCGAAGCCTCTGGGGTCTGACCAGTGGGCCTCATTCTATCCGGCTTCTATGGCTGCGCCGGCCTTGTCTAGTGGGGTCGGTGCCTGGGGGAAGGACTCACTTTGGGTTCTGTGGAAGAGGACCCTGGGGCTGGGGAGGGGCTGACTTGTGGGCCTTGGGCCCCGCTGGACCCCACCTGGGTTTTTCTACCCTCTGAGCGAGGCTTACTGTTACAAGGAGTGGTCCCCCCCCCCCCCCTTCCCTCTGCGTCCGAGTTGGATTTGGTTTCTGCCCCTCCCCTGGTTCTGTTCCATTTTTTCGGAGGTTTTCGGCTTATCGCATCCAACCTGCTGCGGTGCAGGCGGCCCTTGCAGCAAATCTCCTGCGTGACCCGGATTATGCCTCGGCTTTCAGATTTGGCACTTTGTTCCCTTTCTGGCTCCGTTTCGAGGTTCCGGAGTCGTCCTAGCTGGCATACTGTCCTGTCTTTGCCTTGGAAGCTTGGCACGCCTTCTGCCGTTCCCGCACGCTTTAGTGGCGGGAGGCTTCAACGGTGCTTCAGGTTTTCCTGGGAGCGACCTTGAGCACCTCAATGAGTGCTTGTTTGCTCCTGCCGTTTCCCGGGATGTTGCTGTCGTTCAGCTCCATGTGCAGGTTCCCCTCCTTTTGGCGGCGCAGGTGGCGGAGGACTTGTGTGCTCGGGGCCTTTTGGTTGCGGCCTTGCATGTCCTGGAGCTGTCTTCTGACTGGCTCACGGAGGCTGTGGGGGCGCTTTGGGCTGTTCCTGGGTCTGGCGTCTTGGCCTCGGCGGCTCACTCATCGGCTGCCTTGCTGAAGCTTTTCGCACCGATCTTGTGGGAGTCGGTGACTCTGTTTTATGCCTCCCGGCTCGTGTGTCGGCAGTCGGTGCTTGCCTCCTCTATGGAATCCGCTTGGGGCCTTGACTCTCAGGATGTCTTACCCTTTTTGCCCTCTCTTGTTTGAGGCTTCAGCTGTTGTGCAGTTTATTCAGTCTGCTTCGGCTTCATGCCGTCCTATGTCGGACTTGCTGGTTCTCCGGAGGTCCCGTGCTGGGCTTTCCCGGAAGGGTTGTACCAGGGCTCAGGGTTCCTCTCGTTGTGGTAGGCCACAGGTGTCCAGTTCGGGTTCGGCTCCTCCTTCGGACCCGCCTTCGTCTGGTCTGCGCCGTGTTCGCTCTGTGTGAGGTTCTGGGTCTCGTAAGGTGCGCCGGCCCTTTCGCCCCATTGACGGGGCGATGGGGAAGGCTTGCGCTGTTCGCTCATGCCTGGTCTCACGATTTGTAGGCGTTTCAGGTCGTTTCGCACGGCCTCCAGTGGCGTTGGGTGGCCCCTCCCCCTGCGGGGGGGGGTTCGGGGCTGGCAGGGCAGGCTACTTTCCCTGCGCGCTGTCAGGTCATCTTGGAGTGGGTTCGCTTGGGCGTGGTCGAAACGGCGATGTCCCTCAGATGGATTTCCCGTCTGCTTCCAGTCCTGAAACAGAACTGCGTGGACCTGCGGTTCATTCTGCACTTGTCCCGTCTGAACCCCTGGGGTTCATTGCCCCTCCTTTCGGATAAACACGCTGTCCCAGGTTTGGCTCCTGTTGGAGCCTGGTGCTTGGATGGTGTCCCTGGACCTCCGGGACGCTTATTGGCACATCCTGATTCATCCAGGGTTCAGGGACTGGCTCGGTTTTGTTGTGGGCTTCGTGCTTACCGCTTTCGTTGTCTTCCGTTCGGTTTGAACCTGGCACCACGTGTTTTCACGGGTATGGTTAGTCCAGACGATAACAGGACGCCTCAGAGAGTCAACAAGCAGGACTGCCTCTTTTTCAAGATTACTCCTCCTACCATTCTATGCACATCACTAATTCTCACCACAATCCTGCTATTATCAGAATCCTTGTCACTAAATCTTGTAAATGAATAATTTTCCATAAGTTTATTTTGTAAAGGAATGTGAGAAGTCGTTTAAAGATTCTTAGATGGATGAAACAATGGCAGTGTGCTGTGGCTAGCGCTGTGAACATCTTGAACAGCATTGCATTCACTGATATCAGAACATTGTACACAATCTTTATCACAGTCAGGCTCTTCTGTAATACTGTACTATCATGACTAAATAATACCAGTTACATATATATTTTTACATTGTTAGGTGATGATGTGGTCACAGGCTGAACAGCTGTGCTGTTAGCTCATGCTGCATGTGCCAGCCTTGGTTGCTCACTCCCTGCCTCAATGACTCCTCACTTTCCCACATTCTCCTCCCGCCATCCTATTTTTGCTTTTATTCACTATATACAGACGTTATATATAAGTGTCTACATGTTCTGTTCACCATTACTGTTCAACAAAGCTGGTATAGTGCCCAAAGAGCATAGTGGCCACCCCTACCCAGCATGATGCATCATGCAGATGTTGCCACCTCCCTCACCATAATGGCTCCTCCCCACACTCCTCTTGCTGCTATTACACTATATATACACGTTATATATAAGTGTATACTGGCAGCAGGTTTTCTTTTAAACATGTGTCATTGAATATGACTGCATATTGTGTATTTACTAACTTCTGATCCCTCTATTTTTCTAGGATCAGGGCTTAGCTGTTGTATACAAGTACAGTATCTACATTTGTGTTCACCATAACGAATCACTAAGTTCGTATGCTGAGTGGCAGTGGCAGTCCGCTACTGTCTGTCACTCCTTCCCTCACCTCACCTGACTCCCCACCATACTGTTTTTGCTTTTATTCACTATTTACAGATGTTATGTATTAGTATCTGCTTGTTTTGTTCACCATAGCGAACAACTAAGCTAGTATAGTGAGTCCAGACAGTAATAGGTGGTCACACAGAGTCAGCAGACAAGGCTACCTCCCTCCCCACCAAGATTACTCCTCCCACTACAGCCCTAATTATCGCAACAATCCTGCTATTATCAGAATCCTGGTTATTTTTATCAGTCAGGGGTCTTCTGTAATACTATCATCGCTAAATAATAGCATGTACATATATATTATGGCATTTTTAGGCGATGCTGTGGTCACAAGCTGAACAGCAGTGCTGTGAGCTCATGCTGTGTGCATCAGCCTTGGTGGCTCACTTAGTACTGAGGTCCTCACACCCAGGAATGTGGCCCACGATTTTTTTTTTTTTTTTTAATGGCATCTGTTTACAAGAGCCTTGATGAAGGTGAGGTGAATGCCGTGTATCCGCGGGCCGTTTAAATCTTGCGTAGTACTCCAACACATCATCTGACATAATGCGCACTTTTGGATAAGTTACTCAACACGTCATGTGACGTGTTGTGCAGTTTAAGTGTTAAGGGTTAATAATATGATCATCAATAACTGTAGCATCTAAATGTTTATATACCAAAATTTGTGACCTAGGGGCACACCCCAGCATCATTTATTCAATTTATATTGTGTCTATTCAAGAATATATATACTGTATCCAGATACTTTATTTCAAAATAAATTTTCCACCTGTTTAAGTAGGTTTGCAAACAAAGAATGAGTATGAACATTTGTTCATATTACTGAACAAGTGGTCGAATGGTGTTGCTTGCCTCAGACAAGAAAACTAGCTCCACCTGCGGTATGCAATAGTGTTGACAAAGTTGTCTTGTGAAGTATAAAATATTAAGAATTGGTACTTCCCTCTATATTGATTTAAAGCATTTGATTCAACATGTATCATTTTGCAGCCACTTCCCTCTCATAGAAGATGATGAGAAAATTGATGAAAATGAAGTAAAGAAAAAAGAGAGTGAAGATCTAATGCCTCCTCCAACAATACAGCCACCTCCTGTGCTCTCTCCATGTCCTGCAATAAAGACTGGACTTTCTCCTATTATGGAAGCATCAAGAGAATACAGGTATTGTGCATGGTAACCTTCTAACATTTGATAAGAAATAAGCTCTGTTTACTAAATATTTCACTTAACTTTCGCACGGGAACGACGCAGCATTGCGTCATTTTTTTAGTAGACGTAATCTCGGTAACGACGCAGCATTGTGTCGTTTTCGGCGGCAAATTGGCGGCGGCTTCGGGAGGGGCGCACAGCGGTTTTGGATATTATATGCATATACTCTTGTAGGGAATTTCATTGCGAATACATTGATACCAAAATGAAAGAGCTAGGACCAGAATTGAGGTAACAAAGTTGAAAACAGTATACCCATTTTATTAGCGCTCACTGGGATTATGTTCCATCACTTTGTGTTTGCTGTGGGTGGTACGCCTGGCTTTTGGACTTCATATTTGCATATACTCCTGTAGGGAATTCTATTGCGAACACAATGTTACCAAAATGAAAGACCTAGGAGGAGAATTGAGATGTCCTTTTGGAGTTTATATGTCTTTAGTCGTGTAGAGAATTCTATTGCGAACACAATGATACCAAATTGAAAAACCCTGGACGAGAATTGAGGTGACAAAATTGAAGAGAGTATACACTTTTCAGAATTACTGTGCGCTCCCATGAAACGCTGGGGCCCACTCAGCCTAGTTGAGGGCTGGCGGGCTGGGTCCGCCAAAGTGTTAAGTATGAGCTAATACAGTATGTATGCTGTATAAACTCGTGCTTATATAGTGTATGCTGTATAAGATCATGCTATACTTGAGCTTATACAGTATATAAGCTTAGGTATAAGCATGGTACAGTGGTACTTCGGGTTACGAACATGTTTGGGTTACAAGCCCGATTTGTTAGGAAAATTTGAATCGGGATACGAGTTTGTTGATACGCATACGGCCGACCTAGCGCGTGGTGGCACGGCGATCGCGCCTCAGTTTATTACTGCCTCGCGCCCAGTGACTATCCCGCCTGAATTCTTCACTAGACTTTACAGTTTTTTATCGGATTTTTGGCCATTTGAGCATAAAAGTTATTATATATCTCGCCATGGGTCCCAAGAAAGCCAGTGGTAAGGGTCAAGGCAAGAAATTACATGTGAGAATGACCTTAGAGGAAAAACGAGATCATTCGTAAGCATGAAAATGGTACTCGTGTTGTTGAACTAGCTAGGCAGTACAAATAATCTTCACAGGGGAGGAAGAGGAGGCAGTAGATAATGTCCCTTCCTCATTAATTACGAAAATGTGTGCAGTATGGGAAGGACTGAAAAGTTTTGCTGAAAAGAATCACCCAGATAAAGCTGTAGTAGGCCGTTGCATTGATCTTTTTAATGACAATGTGATGCCTCACTACAAACAAGTGTTGCAAAGAACGGAAAAACTATCTGCAATGGAATGTTTCCTTGCGAGATAAGTGAGAAAATCAAGCAGTGAGTCACAACCAGGACCTAGTGGTATGCAGGCAAAACGTGCCAGAGAGTGCACTCCACAAGTCTTCACTGCCTGATGTTATAATGGAAGAGGACTCCCCTTCCAAACAGTAACACCTCTTCTCCTTCCCCCCTCCTCACTATCTTCCATACGCCAACAGGAGTCATCAGCAAGGGTAAGTAATAATTTGAACATACTTTTGTAGTGAAGATTTGGGTGAATTAGGTATAAAATTTTCTTTGAAGTGAAGTTTTTTCGGAGTCAGAACGTATTAATTCATTTCCCATTATTTCTTATGGGGAAATTCGCTTCGGTTTACGAATTTTCGGGTTACGAACCGTCTCGAAGTATGGTAATTTATTTAAAAGTATGATAATTTATTTAAAATGTATGGTAATTTATATTTATATAATAAATTATATATATATATATATATATATATATATATATATATATATATATATATATGTCGTACCTAGTAGCCAGAACGCACTTCTCAGCCTACCATGCATGGCCCGATTTGCCTAATAAGCCAAGTTTTCATGAATTAATATATTTTCTCAATTTTTTTTCTTATGAAATGATAAAGCTACCCATTTCATTATGTATGAGGTCACTTTTTTTTTATTGGAGTAGATATATGACCGAATTAACGTAGATATATGACCGAACCAAACCAACCCTACCTAACCTAACCTATCCTATCTTTGTAGGTTAGGTTAGGTTAGGTGGCCGAAAAAGTTAGGTTAGGTTTGGTTAGGTAGGTTAGGTAGTCGAAAAATAATTAAACCATGAAAACTTGGCTTATTAGGCAAATCGGGCCTTGCATAGTAGGCTGAGAAGTGCGTTCTGGCTACTAGGTACGACATATATATATATATATATTTATATATATATATATAATGTCGTACCTAGTAGCCAGAACGCAGTTCTTGGCCTACTATGCACGACCCGTTTTGCCTAATAGTCCGAGTGATTTTTTTTTTATTTTCAATAAATTGTTTCCAATTAGTTTATTTTAATTATTATTATATTATATTAGGAACATAAATTATTGACGTACTTGTGTTAGTTTAGGTTAGGTTTAGATAGGTTAGGTAGGGTTGGGGTTAGGTTCGGTCATATAACTACGATAGTTTTAACTCAAATTTAAACAAATTAACTTATATATAATGAAATAGCCAGATTTATCATTTCATAAGAAAAAAAGAGTAAAATATATAAATTCAGGAAAATTTGGCTTATTAGGCAAATCAGGCCTTGCATAGTAGGCCGAGTACGACGTTCTGGCTACTAGGTACAACACACACACACACACACAGACCTGTCTCCTGCAGCACATATCAAGCGGATAACATCAGCGGCATATGCCAGGCTGGCCAACATATGAACGGCATTCAGAAACTTGTGTAAAGAATCATTCAGAACTTTGTATACCACATATGTCAGGCCAATCCTGGAGTATGCAGCCCCATAATGGAGTCCGTATCTAGTCAAGGATAAGACTAAACTGGAAAAGGTTCAAAGGTTTGCCACCAGACTAGTACCCGAGCTGAGAGGTATGAGCTACGAGGAGAGACTACGGGAATTAAACCTCACTTCGCTGGAAGACAGAAGAGTTAGGGGGGACATGATCACCACATTCAAGATTCTGAAGGGGATTGATAGGGTAGATAAAGACAGTCTATTTAACACAAGGGGAACACACACAAGGGGACACAGGTGGAAACTGAGTGCCCAAATGAGCCACAGAGATATTAGAAAGAACTTTTTTAGTGTCAGAGTGGTTGACAAATGGAATGCATTAGGGGGTGATGTGGTGGAGGCTGACTCCATACACAGTTTTAAGTGTAGATATGACAGCCCGATAGGCTCAGGAATCTGTACACCTGTTGATTGACGGTTGAGAGGCGGGACCAAAGAGCCAGAGCTCAACCCCCGCAAACACAACTAGGTGAGTACACACATATATATATATATATATATATATAACTTTTTCAACCCGTTCTCCCACTTGCTTATAGTCAATATTGGCTTACTTAATAAGTGCATATGTGACATACTAATTGATTGTAAATATTTTAGTTTACCTTGAAAAGCTCCATAGAAAACACCGACCTCACCTAACCACCTTAGTATGTTAAGATAAGCATCTTATTGCTTCTTAATTATAATTATTACTTAACCTATACCGGTGATAGGTTAAGTAATAATTGTAAATAAGAAGCAATAAGATGCTTATCTTAACATACTAAGAAGGTTAGGTGAGGTAGGTGTTTTCTATGAAGCTTTCGAAGGTAAACTAAAATATTCACATGCAATTAGTATGTCACATATGCACTTATTAAATAAGCCAATATTGACTATAAGCAAGTGCAAGAACGGGTTGACTTTTTAGACATTCCATCCACCAGGGGACTTGAACACTGGCCATCAAGGTGGCATAAGGAAGGCTTTTTAATTCTTTGGATACTATGAATAATAATAATGTTAGCAAACCACTATGAACAATTTTGCAATTCCAATGACATTTGTTTTCTTGTGAAAATATAATTATTGGTCTTGTGGCAATATTAGTACAGGCCAGTACACGTTACTTCCTATGCTGATATTCTTGGTGCAACTTTGGATACTTATATACAATACAAAACATTCAGCCTAATATACAAGAGTTTGTGCTGAATATTATTTTTTGTTCTGGTCTTAATTAATTAAGTCGATTTTGGTAACTTCATGTATTTTAAAAATGAGGGGCTATAAATTTTGGCATATTTCATCAAGGTAATCAGGATACATTTCCAAATTCTAGGTCATCGTCCTCAAGTAGTTCGGGATATTCTACTACATCAACAACACTTGGTGGACATTCTGTACATGGACTTACGCAACATGGCGGATTCTCCATTAGCACTCAGATGTCTCGCTCTCGCCATTACTCCAACTCTCAACCTGAAGTACGTGCTATATGTGATAAATTAAAAATATCCTTGTGCATGATTTCCTAACATGATCTGATTAATTTATAAGAGAAAATATGGCCATATTATTTTTGCCATACACTATAATATAGATGTGCATGCACATTGTACTTGTTAGTGAGGCACGAGAAGATGTGCTTGATTTTGTATTGTTGCTTATTTTGGGTGTCATTATCCTCAAAGTGTAGAAATCTGAAGAGGAAATGTGTGACATATATATGCCATACCTGGAGGTTGGGACTGTGGCATCTCTGATATATATAAATATATATATATATATATATATATATATATATATATATATTGTGTGTGTGTGTGTGTGTGTGTATGTATATATGTCGTACCTAGTAGCCAGAACGCACTTCTCAGCCTACTATGCAAGGCCCGATTTGCCTAATAAGCCAAATTTTCATGAATTAATTGTTTTTCGACTACCTAACCTAACCTAACCTAACTTTTTCGGCTACCTAACCTAACCTAGCCTATAAAGATAGGTTAGGTAGGGTTGGTTAGGTTCGGTCATATATCTACGTTAATTTTAACTCCAATAAAAGAAAATTGACCTCATACATAATGAAATGGGTAGCTTTATCATTTCATAAGAAAAAAAATTGAGGAAATATATTAATTCAGGAAAACTTGGCTTATTAGGCAAATTGGGCCTTGCATAGTAGGCTGAGAAGTGCGTTCTGGCTACTAGGTACGACATATATATATATATATATATATTCACTTATCTTAAGGCACTTTTATCATAAGGGAGCGTGTGAACACTCGAGGTGCCAGATTCAAGCCAAATGGAAGGCAACGAAAGCGGTAAGCTCGTCGCTCGTCGCCGTCGGTAAGCAGAGAAAAGAAACGCAAGACCGAAGGCAAATGCTACGGGCGCGTAAATCCTCGGTCACCAGGGACGCCAAAAGGGAGGGAACCTGCATGTGAAGCTGAGGCGAACAAGCACACATTGAGGTGCTCAAATTCGCCCCCAGATAAACCTGAACAACTGGAGACACTTCCCGCCATTCAAGCACACAGGTCCGACAAAACGAGTGCCACGCCCTTAAAGAAAAGAAAGGGCAGTCCGCCAGCCAGGAAGACTCCGGCACTTCGTAATGCATCCAGAAGGAAAACGAGGAGCCATACTCGAAAGAAGGATGGATCCGTTGCCGAGGCGTAATCCGGGTCTTGCAAGAGGTAAGCTGCACGGGCTTCCCGCGCCACCTTTGGCGTGATGCGGGAAGCTGAAAACCTCTGCAAGGAGGGAACCGTGGAACCCAAGAGAACCCAGAACCAAACCCGAGGAGGAGTCGCACCCATATCAAACTCGTACAAGGAGAGGGGAATTGGAAAACCCCTTCCCCTGTAACAACAAGCCCCGCGTCAAGGGTACCAACACCCAAGTGGGGTCAAACAGGGCCCAAGCACCCCAAGTCAACTCCTCCCCGGCCCGAGGAACCTCGGCGTCAGGACCCGGGGCCGAGCTGTCCTCCAAACCCTTTGCCTCTAGGGAAAAGGCAGAGTCCGCCGGAAAAGCTGGGATGAAGGGGGCACGCTGGCATGGCCCAAGGGCTCCAGCAGGAGGAACAGGCTCGAATGCCTCCGCCGCTGATCCAGAAGGGGCATTCCCCAAAGCTGCCCGAGACTCGCCACCAGGCAAACCCTGCCCTGACTCTGAAACCCCTCAGACGTTTGGGAGCCGGAAGTAGGGGGGAGGGAGCAGGATGAACCGCAACAGGGGAAGGACTAGGGGGAGCAGATGAAACCAAAGTCGAGGAGACTAACAACCCCAAGTCTGGGTCCCTATAACCAAAGCGGGGCATCCGGAAAGGCAAGCAACCTTGCACGGTGCAGCAACCTAAACCTTGCATGCAACGCTGAAGCTGCTTGCACCCTAATAACAATCTCAGTGGACTGGGTGATTTGGAGTACAAACAAGGAACACCCCTCGCAGGACTCCGGGTCAAAGGTGTCATTGACCCAACAAGCAGAATGGCGGAAACAAAGATGGTGAGTGTCACCCTGAGTCAAGGGGACAGAGCAACCTTCAAACTCGCACAAGGCAAGGTGGGACTCTGGGGTCTCTTCCATAAGACCACTGAGCCCCCCAAGGTGGTTTCCTGGGCCCTTAGGCTAACTGCTAAGGGAAGCCTAGGCGAGGTACTGCTAACCGGTTATCCCAGAGCTACCAAGCAAACAAACTAAAGTCTGAACTCCTGCAACATGTACAAGCACGGGAACCTAGTGGAGGGCCACCAAAATCATACAAGTGGTCCTACCGCCACACCTGGCAGACCCATGCCAGGCAAAACAAAACCAAAATAAAAAAAAAAACAGCAAAAGCACAATGTCTCCTGTAGAACAGAACCGGTCGCTATGCGTATATCAGACAGCTGCATAGTACCTCGCACCCCTGCCAGTGACGAAAGTACCTCCTACCCAAGGAAAAAAAGGAGCAAGAACCACCCCAGCAGAACCCCCATGGGTGGGCAATCACCGAGCAGTGACAGAACCACGCGGAGGTAGTTCCCGAACGGTTCAGGGAAGATAACCCTAAAGCCACAAGGGCAGTACTTACAGGGCACCTAGGGAAGGCGGCCCTAGGTGCATGCAGCCCCAGTACTCTTGTATTACTCCTGGCTCGCACGATACCAAAATAAAACACCACCACCGCACTGCAGCACTGCTCAAAGGATGGAGCCAGAGTCGATCGACCGTTTCCCCCTCACAACAGCCTGTGAACTGGGAAGAGTTGCCGGCTCGGAGGTCTGGGACCCCTTTGTCCCCCTTCCGGGGAAAGGGGGTTGCGCAGACAGATGCGCGGTGCTTGTGGTGACGTCATACTGGTTTCCTTGATTTTGATTGCAGCGTTCTGTTACTAGTTTGGCTTTCGGTTTGCAATTATTTAATCAGCAGTAGTTTGTTTTGGAATTCCCACCTTTCTGGGTGCATGACCTGGTAGATGGCAGGCAAAGACTACTTCCAATTACACGGGGGTGTCTTTAGGCCATTGCTCCTCGTGCCTCTCTTGAGGTGGCCAGGTTCTGGCTCTATTTCCCGGTAGGCCTAGAACTTCTTCGATTGACTGTTGCCACGGTCTAATATATACACATCAGCCCAGTATAGCTCTGGGGAGCTTACAGGTCTTAGAAAATGGCGTTTCATTACATTCAACGCTGTTTTTTTTTTTTTTTTTTTTTTCCTTTCGAATTACAATGCTGAAATTTGGACTGGAGGTTTATCCTATGGGCTAGCCATTGCAAATAAAATTGTATCAAAATCTAAAGTTTTTAAATGTTACACATAAGAATTAATGTGATTCGAACTCTTTAAAAAGAATGCACCAGTGTATATGTAGGAAATCAATATCAATAAACTTTTTGTTATTTGGTATAAATAAAGTGTCCGTCCTCTGGTGCTGAATTCTGCCAATACTTCATGTATATTAAGGGTTAACCTCCCTTAACTGAACATGCTCAGGTTAATTGGACTTACAACTTGAAATTTTTATGTATGGCTTATTTGAGAATCTAAAAAACTGGAATCCAGTTAATGGGTTCCAGCATATTTTTCTTCATGGTCTTTGAAGACTTAAATTTTACCTCCAGGATATCCACTTAATTTCTTGTCTCTTATTTATCCTCATTTTAGTCCCAGTAATTAGAGCATTCAGTCTAGTGATTAGCATGCGTATGTGTGTGTTCTCAGCAGCAAATGTATCATGTGCATGATACAGTCTAGTGATTATCATGTGTGATAAGCAGCAAATATATTATGTACATTTTGCACTCTGAACATGTGAATGCACATTGATGACTACCTCATGGTAGTGGAATAGCTGTGGTTTTGTATGGATTATTGTTTGAATGCAGTCATTGGTATTAATAGTAATTCCCTCCTTCCCTCATTGTTCAGTCTCCTCCATTCCCTAGTTTTTTTTTTTTTTGTTTTGTTTTTATGGAACCTTTTTTTTATTTTTATTTTTTTTTTAATTTCAGTATACACTTGAAAGTGCCACTGCTCAGACAGACTTCACCAAATCTGGATATTTTGCTGACAAATCCAGAGGAGAGAGCTTGGCTGACTCAAGAACTGACATTTTAGCATCACAGGTGTGTTTATCATTAAAAAAATATATATACTAAAATGTCACCACTTTACAGTATTTAGTCTACAAAGTCTTAAGTTGAGTATTAGTATTATTAATAATTATTAGTAATAATAGAAGTCTTACTTGTAGTAGCAAGTACCTGTATAGCACTCCATACAAACTCACTAAGTCATGCTGGGGTTTATTTGAGCATTCAGTTTCTTTTGGTAAAGAGAAACTTTTCCAAACATTGGTAAAGACATGCATTTACTCATTCCCCTTGCATTTAGTAGTTCACATTTTCACTTTTGCTTCAGGGATGTCTAAAACTTAGTATTTACTAGATAGTTAACTTTGTAATGATACTGAACATTGTTTATTTTTATATTCATTGTAGCTTTTGTTTATCTCACTCCTTTCCTCACTATTTAATGAAAATTTTTACATGATTTCAGAATCCTGTTCGGGAAGAAGAAAAAGACTATTTCATGTTTGATCCCCAGCAGGCAGCAGCTATGTTAATGGATATGGATGACATGATGCCAGCTTCATTGGCTGAATCTACTAGATTGGAGAGTAAAGGAAGTGTGATTTTAACAATGGTTAGTTACATTCCTGGTCACATCTGTGACAAAATAAAAATATTGAATGTTTTTTCAGGAGAGCAGTTATTTAAAATGATCTTACGTATTGAGAAGGATGTTGATGATGGATTTTAATGTACAGGAAATCCTTGCCAATCTGCAGTTCATACTCAATTTCCTGACGAACAGAACACAAAGAGTAACAGTCAGTCAGATAAAATCGAGTCCAAGCGATGTTGAAAGCTCTGTATCTCAAGGTACAGTCCTTGCACTGCTACTGTTCCTTATTCTCATATCTGATATAGACAAAAATATACATCACAGCTTCATGTCGTTCTTTGCAGATGACACAAAAATCAGCATGAAAATTACCTCTGCTGAAGACATTGAAAAACTACAAGCAGATGTCAACAAAGTTTTCGATTGGGCAGGAGAAAATAACACGATGTTTAACAGTGATAAATTTCAGGTACTCAGGTACGGCAAAAATGAGGATCTGAAACATAATACAGGGTACAAAACACAATCGAATCTTCCCGTAATAGAAAAACAGCATGTCAAGGATTTGGGAATAATGATGTCCAATGATCTAACGTTTAGGGAGCATAACCAAGCAAATATTACGTCAGCCAGAAAATTGATGGGATGGATTACGAGAACTTTCAAATCCAAGGATCCCATCTCAATGGTTGTACTCTTCAAGTCACTAGTGTTGTCCCGTCTCGAGTACTACTCAGTACTCACTTCCCCCTTCAGAGCAGGAGAGATTGCTGAAATAGAGGGAATACAGAGAACATATACGGCACGCATAGACGAGATAAAACACCTAAACTATTGGGATCGTCTCAAAGCTCTCCAAATGTACTCTCTAGAAAGGAGACGAGAGAGATACCAAATAATATACACATGGAAAATATTGGAGGGCCAGGTCCCAAATCTACACAGTAAAATAACAACGTACTGGAGTGAACGATATGGAAGAAAATGCAAGATTGAACCAGTGAAGAGCAGAGGTGCCATAGGCACAATCAGAGAGCACTGTATAAACATCAGAGGTCCGCGGTTGTTCAACGTCCTCCCAGCGACTATAAGAAATATTGCCGGAACAACCGTGGACATCTTCAAGAGAAAACTGGACTGTTTTCTAAGAGAAGTTCCAGATCAGCCGGGCTGCGGTGGGTATGTGGCCCTGCGAGCTGCTCCAAGCAACAGCCTGGTGGACCAAACTCTCACAAGTCGAACCTGGCCTCGGGCCGGGCTTGGGGAGTAGAACTCCCAGAACCCCATCAAGCAGGTATCAAGCAGTGGTGTGCACCTACTCATTTGGTATCTTCTGAAATTACTGGCTCAATGTTAATTAATTTCCTTGTTTCCTGATGCAAGAAAGTATTAGCAGTACGCATATACAAACAGCCACATGCTTTGCAAATGTTAGTTACCTGAAAGTTCCAGTTTGACGATCGGCGTTGGTTCAGTTACTCAAGTTTGGGAAACGCATGGTTCACATAAAATAAATCGGGAAATTCATCAGACAAACTTCCACCAGGCCTCACGGCGGCCCGGGTGGTGGGTGGGAGATGGTTTACTTTGCCCACTGATCGTGTCGGGCACCACTCTAGTGCCTTCTACACCTGTGACGTCACAGATTCACAGCCCGTTGTTCCCATTGTTTTGATTTGTCACGAGACTGGAGTGTTCACTGGTGACTTTGCTTCATATATCAGCACAATCTAGGAACATCCATGCACCATGTCAGCTCCAAATGCATGCATTGTGTCAGTGAAAGCATTAACAAGCAGGATATGTACAAGAAAGAGGTCATTGATGACATGAGAAGAAAGTTGAAATAATTAAGAAGGTCGGCAGGTAGGCTGCTCCATGTTTCTTAAATAAAAAAAACGGTTGAAACAACTTGAAAAACGGACAAATGCCATAAAGGTTTGTTCAGTGTGTATCGGGTAGGCTGCTCCATTATGACATTCATTCCGTTTCAAATGTGTTCCATTTGTTTTGTATTTTTCATTTGTCTCAATAATAGAGTAGCCTACCTGATGAACACTGAACAAACCTTTATGGCATTTGTCCGTTTTTTCAAATTGTTTCAACATTTTTTTTTTTTTTTCCTTCTTTTTTTAAGAAACATGGAGCAGCCTACCTGCCAAACATCAAATGAATCTTTTTGACATAAATAAATTTCATTTCTTTTTCTACATAAAAGTCGGAGCTTTGCAACATCACAGCATTCACCCCTTTATATCCCAGCATCATTAGCATCTTTAACCCTTGGGCTGCTAAGGGTCATAATGGCTTCAACCCACAGGCGCAACAAAAAAAAATCCAAAAATTCTTTTGTCTTATAAAAGTGTTTATTTGTGTTCCCTGATCACGGAAAGAAATAACAAACAAAAATCGTAGTGGCATATTTTGGCCACAATCTGGTGGGGAAGTCAGGCAAAAAAGAGGCGTTGACAGAGCAGTTGCCAGATTTTTTTTTTTTTTTTCTGTGTGTGTATCGTGATTATATTTATATAATAAAATGTGTGAACCATCGCTATACTCAAAATTATGGTGTGCATGTTAGCGGTTCAATTATTATGTTCATAAAACAATAAACAAATAGTTTTGCTGTTACTACACTATATACAGAGGTTATATATAAGTATCTGCATGTTTTGCTCACCATAACGAACCACCAAGTTGGTATTGTGAGTCAAAAAGCAATGAGGAGTGACCGCCACACACCAGCCAGCCACTCGCTGCCACTCCATCTCTCAACACCTCATTTGCCCACATTCTCCTCCCACGATACTACCGTTTTTGCATTTATTCAGACGTTATATATATGTATTTACATGTTTTATTCACCATAACTGTACATCTAAGCTTGTATGGTGAGTAAAGGCAATAAGACGTAGCTACTCACACAGCTGGTGGCGGCCGCCCTCAAGGCCAGACTCGCTAATATTTCTCCTCAACAATACTGTTTGTGATGTTATTACACTATATACAGTGGTACCTCGGAATGCAATTGTCCCTGTATGCGAGGTTTTCGGAAGGCGAGGTGTATTTACTCCAAAAATTTGTCTCGGAAGGCGATGGTTACTTCGGGAGGCGAGTTTGGACGCGAGTTTGTTGATACGCGTACAGCCGACCTAGCGCGTGGTGGTTCGGCGATCGTCGCCCCTCCGCCCCTCAGTTTACCATTGTCTCGCGCTCAGTGACTACCCCCACATCAATTCTTGTCGCGGATTTTCAGTGTTTTGTTGGATTTTTGGTGATTTGTCTATACAATTTGTTATTATATATCTCACCATGAGTCCCAAGAAAGCCAGTGGTAAGGATAAAGGCCAGAAAGCTCATGTGAGGATGACAATAGAGGAGAAACAAGAGATCATTCGGAAGCATGAGAACGGTACACGTGTTGTTGAACTTTGTAGGCAGTACAACAAAGCCACATCAACAATATGCACTATACTTAAGAAGAAAAATAAGATTATGAGTGCTAATGTGGCAAAAGGAGTAAGAACATTAACGGCACAAAGACCACAAATACTTGAAGAAGTGGAAAAGTTGTTATTAATTTGGATACACGACAAGGAGTTGAGGGGTGATAGTGTTTCGGAGGCCATTATTTGTGAGAAAGCCAGGGTGTTGCACGAAGACCTTCTAAAGAAGACCCCTGCAACGAGTGATGCAGATAAGAAAGAGTTTAAGGCAAGCAGGGGCTGGTTTGAAAAATTTAGAAAGAGAAGTGGTATCCATAGTGTTACAAGGCATGGGGTTATGTGATGTGATTATGGAAGGGGACTCCCCTTCCAAACAGTAACTCCTCTCCTCCTCCCCCCTCCTCACCATCTTCCATACGCCTACAGCACTCGACAGCAAGGTAAGTAATAACTGGAACACAGTTTTGTAGGTTTATTTAGATGAATTAGGTAAATTAGGTATAAAAATTTAGTTTGATGTGGGGTTTTTGGGGTAGTCAGGAACGGATTAATTCATTTCCCTTTATTTCTTATGGGGAAATTAACTTCGGAATGCGAGTTTTCGGAAGGCGAGGCGTCTCCAGGAACGGATTAAACTCGCATTCTGAGGTATGCCTGTACACACATTATATATAAGTATCAAACATGTTTTATTCATCATACCTGTACAAATAAGCTGCTATGGTGCCCAAACACCATAGTGGCCACCAGTAAACAAGACATGACATGTCATGCAGACGACCCATCTCCCTCACCAAAATGGCAGCTCTCAACATACTCCTATTGCTATTATTACACTATACACACATTATATATAAGTATCTACATTTGTGTTCACCATAGTGAACCACTAAGCTGGTGTGGTAAATCCAGTCAATCAAAGGTGGCCACACAGAGTCAGGAGACGATGCCACCTCCCTCCCTCCTTCAACATTACTCCTCCCACCATGGAGCACAGCACTAAATATCACAACCATCCGGCTGTTATCAGAATCCTGGTCAGTTTTCTCACAGTCAGGGGTCTTCCGTAATACTATCATCGCTAAATAATAGCATAAACATATATATATATTGACTTTTTAGGCGTTGCTGTGGTCACATGCTGAATAACGGTTTTGTGAGCTCATGCTGTGTGTGTCAGCCTTGGTGGCTCGCTCAGTACTGAAGCTCTCACACCCAGGAATGTTGGCCACGATTTTTTTTCTAGGTGACGCCTGTCAACTATCGGTCGTGGCTGCACTATAGCTGCCCCTATCCCATGCGGGGCATTTAAATTAAGGCGCTAAACACTAAAACGTCTAATAATGTATTGTGCAGTTCCGGTTTTGTTTCTCAAATCATCTATATACGTATTGCGCGGTCTAAGGGTTAAACAAAAAAAACTATTTATTTACATCGTCGGAGGCATCCGAGAATGTGTGAGAAGCAGCGTGACCCCACCATATAGTGTTGTCGTTATTCAAACGAGTTCTCACTATACGAGAGGAATTGTCGGCAATCTGGGCGCTCGTTACCTAAAATGCTCACCAATTGAAGCGGTCGTCACTCAAGGTTCTGCTGTAATTAAATGCTATTCTGCAATAGCCTAATTGGTTTGTTAATCTGATGTTTGGTATGCCTCTACATACATCATATATGTGTTTTGTTTGGTAATCTGTTAGCAATTTTATTCCTGTGTAAGATTTAAAAGTATGTTTATGTATACTTTCAGAATGAAAAAACCAACCTTCAAGACAAAATAAATCCCTTTGCTGACGAAGTATTGCAGTGTGTTCTCTCAAGTTTGAAGGACCCTGTTGAAACACGTAGTGGCTTTGTGACCCTTCAGGGAAATCTTCCAGTAATAAAGCCCAATTTTCAGGTAAATTAAATGTAATTACCTAAGTGTAGTTACAGGATGAGAGCTGCGCTCGTGGTGTCCTGTCTTCCCAGTACTCTTTGTAACGCTTTGAAACTACTGGTGGTTTTGGCCTCCATCACCTTCTCACTTATTTGTTTCAACCATCTGCGACTTTTTTCAAAAGATAATTTTCTAATATTTTTTCAGCCCCTGTTTTCCTAGTTTGAATTTGTGTTCTCTTGTTCGTCAAGTTGGCTGTTTTGGGAATTCCTCTGTGTCAATTTGGTCGATTCCTGTTAGTATTTTGTAAGTGTTCATATCACTTCTTCTATCTTCTAGTTTTGGCATGTTTAACGCCTCTAGTCTCTCCTTGTAACTCTTAATTTTCATTTCCGGAAGCCATTTTGTAGCATGCCAATGCACCTTTTCCAGTTTATTTCTGTACTTCTTAAGATTTGGGCACCACATAACTGCATGTTCCAATTTTAGTCTCACAAAAGTCATGAACAGTTTCTTTAGTATTTCACCATCTATATAATTAAAAGCAAGTCTGAAGTTGGAAAGTGACGCATGCAACTTATTGGGGGTTTGATTTTGCAAGTTTTAATTGTTGTGTGTGTTAATGCAGTGCAATGTATCCTTGTGTTGCTCAGGGCTAATTAGCATTTGTCACCCACGGGCTCATACCAAAAAAAAAAAAATTCTTCTAAACCTGTTAATTTATGTTCTCTGATCATAGGAAAAATAATAAAAAAAATCGTAAGAGGCATATATTGCCCGCTATAGGGCGGGGAAGTCTGGAAAAAAACAGGCGCTGACTCAGCGTGCATCCCAGGTGGTATGCTCCTCCCCAGCTGTCAGGCAGGAATGGCCACAAAGAGCAAAGAGATAATTACCTAATTATTTCAATGTCTGATTTTTTGTAGTTTTTTTGCTGTAATATTATTCAATAGTGTGTAGTGTGATATATTTATACGGGTATAATAAAATGTGTGAATCATTGCTGTACTCAAAATTATGGTATGCATATTGTTTATTCAATTATGTTCATCAAACAGTGAACAAATACTTCGTCGGTTATTACACTATATACACAGGTTATATATAAGTATCTGCATGTTTTGTTCACCATAATGAACCACTAAGTTGGTATTATGAGTCAAAAAAAAGGATGATTGACCGCCCCACACCAGCCAGCCACTCGCTGCCACTCCCTCCCTCAACACCTCACTCGTCCACATTCTCCTCCCACCATACTGTTTTTGCTTTTATTCACTATAATAGACGTTATATATAAGTATCTACATGTTTTGTTCACCAGAACTGTACGACTAAGCTGATATAATTAGTTCAGGCACTAAGAGACGTCGCTACACACAGTCAGCTGGCGGCTGCCTCCCTCACACATTCAAGGTCAGACGCACTAAAATTTCACTCCCAACAATACTGTTTGTGGTGTTAAAACCCTATATACACTATATAAGTATTTACATGTTTTGTTCACCATAACTGTTCAACTAAGCCAGTATAGTGCCCAAAGAGCATAGTGGCCACCCCTACCAACATGACAAATCTTGCAGATGTTGCCACCCCATCACCAAAATGGCTTCTCCCCCATGCTCCTTTCGCTGTTATTACACTGTATATACACGTTATATATAAGTATCTACATTCATGTTCACCATAACGAACCACTAAATTGGTATGCTGAGTGGCAGCCAGTGGCAGCCTGCCACTGGCTGCCACTTCCTTCCTCACCTCACCTGACTTGCCACC
This sequence comes from Procambarus clarkii, assembly GCF_040958095.1. NCBI lineage: Eukaryota > Metazoa > Arthropoda > Malacostraca > Decapoda > Cambaridae > Procambarus > Procambarus clarkii. The sequence continues at coordinate 46,332,356 of NC_091150.1, read as the reverse complement.
ATTCTCCTCCCACAATAGTGTTTTTGCTTTTATTCACTATATACAGATGTTATATATAAGTATCTGCATGTTTTGTTCACCATAGCAAACAACTAAGCTGGTATAGTGAGCCCAGACAGTAAAAGGTGGTCACACAGAGTCAGCAGACAAGGCTACCTCCCTCCCCACCAAGATTACATCTCCCACTACAGCATTAATTATCACAACAATCCTGCTATTATCAGAATCCTGGTTATTTTTATCAGTCAGGGGTCTTCTGTAATACTATCATTGCTAAATAATAGCATGAACATATATATTATGGCATTTTTAGGCAATGCTGTGGTCACAAGCTGAACAGCAGTGCTGTGAGCTCATGCTACGTGCATTAGGCTTGGTGGCTCACTCAATACTGAGGCCCTCACACCCGGGAATTTGGCCCACTTTTTTTTTTTTTTTTTTTTTTTTTTTTTTTTTTTTTTTTTTTAATGGCATCTGTTTAAAGCCCTGATAAAGGTGAGGTGAACCCAGTGTATCCGCGGGCCGTTTAAATCTTGCGCGGTACTCCAAAACATCATATGATGCCGAGTGCAATTTACTGCAAGTCGCTCAACGCATCATATGATGCCGAGCTCAACTAAAGGGTTAAACTAGGAACCCAAGTGACCAAATAAAATTGAAGAGGGCAACACAGTAGGGGGCAATTAGGTTAATTACCAGTGAAGACACAATCCTTACCTGCTTGGCTGGCTCCCTCCCTCCTTGCCTGCCTGGCTGGCTCCCTCCCTCCTTGCCTGCCTGGCTGGCTCCCTCCCTCCTTGCTTGCCTGCCTGCTGGCTCCCTCCCTCCCTCCTTCCTTCCCTCCTTGCCTGCTTGCCTGGCTGGCTCCCTCCCTCCCTCCTTCCCTGCCTGCCTGGCTCCCTCCCTCCCTCCTTCCCTGCCTGCCTGGCTCCCTCCTTCCCTGCCTGCCTGCCTGGCTCCCTCCTTCCCTGCCTGCCTGCCTGGCTGGCTCCTTCCCTCCTTGCCTGCCTGCCTGCCTGCTTGGCTGGCTCCCTCCCTCCCTCCGTGCCTGCCTGGCTGGCTGGCTGGCTCCCTCCCTTCTTCCTTGCCTGCCTGCGCTGGCTCCCTTCCTCTCTCCCTCCCTCCTTGCCTGCCTGGCTGGCTGGCTCCCTCCCTTCTTGCCTGGCTGGTTGGGTGGCTCCCTCCTTGCATTTCTGCCAGGCTGGCTGGCTCCCTCCCTCCTTGCCTGCCTGGCTGGCTGGTTGACTCCCTCCTTTCCTCCTTGCTTGCCTGGCTCCCTTCCCTCCCTCCCTCCCTCCCCTCCCTCCCCTCCCTCCTCTCCCTCCCCTCCCTCCTTGTTTGCCTGCCTCCCTCCCTCCCCTCCCTCCCCTCCCTCCTCTCCCTCCCCTCCCTCCTTGTTTGCCTGCCTCCCTCCCTCCTTCCCTCCCTCCCTCCCCTCCCTTCCTTCTCTCCCTCCCTCCCCTCCCTTCCCTCTCTCCCCTCCCTTCCCTCCCTCCTTGCCTGCCTGCCTCCCTGCCTCCCTCCCTCCCTCCCCTCCTTGCCTCCCTCCCTCCCTCCATGCCTACCTCCCTTCTTGCCTGTCTTGCTGGCTGGCTTCCTCCTTCCCTTCTTGCCTGCCACCCTCCCTCCCTCCCTCCCTCCCTTCCTTCCTTCTTGTCTGCCTGCCTCCCTCACCAGTTGCTGAGAAATTTAAAAAATTTCACTTGTGAAATTATCTTAATAAATGTGATGGGCTGTGAGTTATGGCAAGTAGTGTAGTGTGCAACAAGTTATAGGCCGGGCGTTTCACTTGTTTATCTCTGTGGGTAAAGGTTCACATTTTATATTCGGTGGCAAGTCGACCCTTGGTTTTGGAGAAAATTTTAAGCTTCAAATGTTGATTTATATGCCAGCATATATGGTAAAAACTCTGCCTGTCTATTGGTATCTGGGTTCAATGGACATTCATCCAGATATGGACACAAAACTATCAGGATGACCCCATTATCCGGTTTAGTGGGATCCGGATAATAGAGATCATTAAGTATATATATATTCCTGTTTTACCACTCAGATTGCCCATGAGTATTCTGTAGCCTCTTGATTCTACATAATTTTCACTCTTTTAATTAAACTGCCCAGAAATATTAATTCAAATCTAACTTAGGTCAACACACAGGGCACTTGCAATCACATCATCACCCTTAACACTTTAATTTGAATTTCACACACAAGCATCTCGAACTGTGTTAAAAGAAGTTATTGTTCCATACCATGTATTTAAACAGAATTTGGGTATCCTTAGTAATCATATGTAAATTGGAAACTAAAAGAAAGAGTAGAAATTAAAAATTTTCTTTAAATGATGAATGTCAAAAATAGTAATGAAATGGGCAAAGTAGAGAGATGCGGTAGCATGTGCTTGTGAAGTGAGTGCTGCCAGTTACATTTTATGAAGGGAGGTGTGTCCTCCCTGTTTTTCCACTGTACTCCATTTGCTGAATGTCAAACTAATATTGAACCTCGGTTGTACTTGGGGTTCATATGTATTAGTGAAGCTCAGTAGACATTTACCCTGTATTTTCTTTGCAGATTGCTTTAGGGAGCGAGATGTTCCATGTTCGTCGCATTCGAGGTGAGGGAGCATATGCAAAAGTGTTCCAGGCATCAACAATGGACCCAATGAATGTCACAATATTACCTACTGATGATGATTTTGAAGATGAAAATGATGAGCATCAGGTATGTAGGTTATCTTGAGATGATTTCGGGGCTTTTTAGTGTCCCCGCGGCTCGGTCCTCGACAAGGCCTCCACCCCCAGGAAACAGCCCGTGACAGCTGACTAGCACCCAGGTACCTATTTTACTGCTAGGTAACAGGGGCATAGGGTGAAAGAAACTCTGCCCATTGTTTCTCGCCGGCGCCTGGGATCAAACCCAGGACCACAGGATGACATGTCCAGTGTGCTGTCCGCCGACCTCACCCTATATACAGAATACAGATAATTTAGCAGAATAACTTAACTGTTTGTTTGGTTGTGAAATAATAGTAATATAAAAAAATTATAATTTCAGATTTTTGTAGATATAGGAGAGATAAAATGCATAAAATGAACAAATCCACAAGGGCCGTGACGGGGATTCGAACCTGCGTCCGGGAGCATCCCAGACACTGCCTTAATCGACTGAGCTACGACAGGGTAAAAGGGTTGAAACCGAAGTTCTACTGAACTTACTAGATCCCGTAGCCTCTCTGAGGCACAAACCAGGCTTTTACACAACCCCCCCCCCCCTGCACCCGAGCTATGTCAATAGGCCGTTCTCCCTCTTCGCCCTTACATCATCACACAGTAGTTCAGTAGAACTTCGGTTTCAACCCTTTTACCCTGTCGTAGCTCAGTCGATTAAGGCAGTGTCTGGGATGCTCCCGGACGCAGGTTCGAATCCCCATCACGGCCCTTGTGGATTTGTTCATTTGATGCATCACATTAGTGTGATCTCTGTGTGTGATAAAATGCATAATTTCCTGGGGCTTAGTGGTGTTTTGCTTGAGCTGGCCGGAGTATGATGCCCCTTAGGGCGGTCCTCTGTCCTTTTGTAGCCATGTGCTCTGCTGCTGTCCTCACAAATTTTGCTGGACGCCTTTTCCTTTTGTTTTGTTTTTCTCCCCCCCCCCTTCTCCTTTCTCGTTGTCATTTCCTACTGACCTTGTGCCTGTTTTGATCATTCTTTTGGCCTTCTTTTGTTTTGACGCCTGGGTGTTTGAGGAGGCATACTCTTGCACCCGTAGAACTGTAGTACCCAACGTCTCGAGCGAGGGGAACCTTTTATTGTCTATCCCCCTTTAGTTACTGAACCTGGTCTCGATGGATTGACAGTTCTTACGGTGGCGTTTGTGGGGCATATACTCACGACGCACACCTAGGGGGGCCCGGCATGATCAGCGATAGCTTCTTGTTGGGTGTCCTGCCTCTAATTGTGGCTCCATGGTGGGTATGGGGGCACATTGTGAATGAAAGTGTTTCTTTTCGTTTTTATATCTTTGAATGTTCCTCTTGTATCCTCTCAGGCTCTTGGGGTGGGCGACCTAGCCCCCGAGTCGGACTGTATTGGAAGACCGGGCTCTGTAGCCCCCGCTGCGTTAGGCCCCGACCTTGCTCCTCCTTTGACCCTCCTGACTTCTCCCCTCGGCTCCCCTCCCTCCTCTGTGGTTGGGTCGAGCCACAAGCCCCTAGTGGTGACAACTTCGTTCCCTGGCGCGGCTCAGTCTCTCATTGTGACTACTGCACCTTTTAACCCCTCTCTCTCTGGGGTTCTCAATGCCGTCCGCGCCACGGCCGCACTCACTCGATTCCTTCCCGTACTGATGCGTATCAGGCCTTGTTTGGTCCCGCTTCGTGGGCCAAATACTTTGATCTCCCTCTTAATTCTACGCCTCTTGATGATTTCTCCCTCCATAGGCATTTTGTTGATTCTGTAGATGCCTCTGTTACCTTCAACCCCACCCGTCTCGGTACACGTGTCGTTACTGCTCCTTCTCAGGATGCAGCTTCCCGCTTGACTGCCTCATCCTGCCTTGACGAGACCCCCTGTTCGGGTCTCAAAGAATGCTCGGTTGATTGCCAGTGCTGGCACTATTCTCCTCCTGCCCCATGTTGTAACCGGTGTTCGGAATCTGCAGGACTGCCACGATGATATTCGGCATATCCTCGATGCCCAAGGCCATTCTATCCTCCAGGTAGACATGTTTACTTCGTCCCCCTTGTGGTCGTCGCCATCAGCCCCTTCAGGTTGTGAAGATTACCTTTGATGGTAGGACCCTTCTGCCTTCTGTCATTCTTGCTGGTGCCAGGTGCTCTGTCCAGGAGTACATTCCCTCTCCTCGGCTCTGTAATAAGTGCTGGAGGTTTGGGCATGGTGCCCTCCGCTGCTCTGGAACTGTCTCTGTCCTTTGTGTGGGAGCGAAGGTCACTCTAAGTCGGAGTGCACTTCTCCCCACTCTCGCTGCCTCAATTGCGGTGAGGCCCACCCTACCTACTCCCGTGCATGTATACATTACAAGCTTGAGGCAGCCGACCTCAACTTGAAGCACCGGGAGCGTTTATCTTTTCCTGAGGCGAGGCACCAGGTTCGCCGGCTCCCACCTTATGCTAACGTCACTTATGCTCGCGTGTTGCGCTCTTCCTCTGCTTGATACCTGCTTAATGGGGTTCTGGGAGTTCTTCTACTCCCCAAGCCCGGCCCGAGGCCAGGCTCGACTTGTGAGAGCTTGGTCCACCAGGCTGTTGCTTGGAGCGGCCCGCAGGCCCACATACCCACCACAGCCCGGTTGGTTCAGCACTTCTCTTAGAAAACAGTTCGGTTTTCTCTTGAAAATGTCCACGGTTGTTCCGGCAATGTTTCTTATAGTCGCTGGGAGGACGTTGAACAACCGCGGCCCTCTGATGTTTATTCAGTGTTCTCTGATTGTGCCTATGGCACCTCTGCTCTTCACTGGTTCAGTCTTGCATTTTCTTCCATATCGTTCACTCCAGTACGTTGTTATTTTACTGTGTAGATTTGGGACCTGGCCCTCCAATATTTTCCATGTGTATATTATTTGGTATCTCTCTCGTCTCCTTTCTAGAGAGTGCATTTGGAGAGCTTTGAGACAATCCCAATAGTTTAGGTGTTTTATCTCGTCTATGCGTGCCGTATATGTTCTCTGTATTCCCTCTATTTCAGCAATCTCTCCTGCTCTGAAGGGGGAAGTGAGTACTGAGCACTACTCGAGACGGGACAACACAAGTGACTTGAAGAGTACAACCATCGTGATGGGATCCCTGGATTTGAAAGTTCTCGTAATCCATCCTATAATTTTTGCTTGGTTATGCTCCCTAAACGTCAGATCGTCGGATATCATTATTTCCAAATCCTTGACATGCTGTTTTTCTACTATGGGAAGATTCGATTGTGTTTTGTACCAACAAGAGAGGAGGAAAACCCCCAGTACACTCTTGGTGATCAATTACCAAGCAGCAAAAGACCAACAGAGGTAGACGCCAAGGTAACTTGTGGAAGATAACCCCAAGTCCCAAGGGCTTTGGGCTATCCTAGGCGCATGCAGCCCAAGTACTTTGGAAGTTACTCCTGGCTTGCGCACCACCAGAGAAGATTCGCCCCACACCACAAGGCACAGAGCAGAGGACAGAATTAGTAGCCAGAGCCACAGCAACCAATGCCATTCACATCAGCCAAAGAACTGAAGGTGTGGATTTCTGGTGCGAGTGGTCTGGGGCTCCCTCTTCCCCCTCCCAGGGAGGGGGGGAGCTGCGTAGACTGGCGCGGCAATTGGTGACATCATGCTTGTTTGTGTTTCTTGGGGAGTTCTGTCTACTCTTTTGACTCTCAGTAGTAGTTTCAACCAGAATAATGGTTTGTTTTGGGATGCTTACCTTCCTGGGTGCCTGACCCGGTCGATGACAGACATAGAATGCTTCAAATCAGCCATTCCCATGGCTCCTCGTTTAGGAAGCATAACCAAGCAAATATTGCGTCAGCCAGAAAAATAATCGGATGGATAATGAGAACTTTCAAATTCAGGGATCCGATCACAATGGTTGTACTATACAAATCACTTGTACTGTCCCGTCTTAAGTACTACTCAACACTCACTTCCCCCTTCAGAGCAGGAGAGATTACTGAAATAGAGGGAGTACAGAGAACACATACAGCATACATAGACATAATAAAGCACCTAAATTATTGGGATTGTCTCAAAGCTCTCCAAATGTACTCGCTAGAAAGATGAGAGAGATACCAAATGATATACACGTGGAAGATACTGGAGGGTCAGGTACCAAATCTACACAGTAAAATAACATCATAATGGAGTGAATGATACGGAAGAAAATGCAGAATAGAACCAGTAAAGAGCAGGGGTGCCATAGGCACAATCAGAGAACACTGTATAAACATCAGAGGTTCGCGGTTGTTCAACATCCTCCCAGCGAGCATAAGAAATATTGCTGGAACATTTGTGGACATCTTCAAGGGAAAACTAGATCATTTTCTCCAAGGAATGCCGGACCAACCGGGCTGTGGTAGATATGTGGGCCTGTGGGCCGCTGCAAGCAACAGCCTAGTGGACCAAACTCTCACAAGTCAGCCCTGGGCTTGGGCTGGGCTTGGGGAGTAGAACAACTCCCAGAACCCCATCAAGCAGGTATCCTCGTGCCTCTCTAATGGGGGCCAGGTTCTGGCCTGGTAGGCCTATAAACTCCATTCACACTGATGCCAAAGTCTAATATATTACATATGAGCCTCAATAACTCCGGGGAGTCTGTGTCTCACCCAGAAAATGGCGTTTCATTACATTCAACGCTGGTTTTGTCATACCTGCACACTTGAGCGGCCAGAGGTCTCTTCGGTGTTGCAATTAATCTTGGGGGTCTCGCTTGAGTTTCTCAATGAGTGCCTCTTCGCCCCTGCACTTCCTCCTGATGTTGGTCTGGTGCAATTGCATGCTCGGGTTCCCACTAATTTTTGGCTGCTTTGGCGGCTAATGATCTTCGGATTCACGGTCATTTGGCCTTGGTATTGCACCTCCTCGGTCTTCTGGAGTTGTCTTTGGATTGGCTTTCGGAGGATGTAGGTGCGTTGAGTCAGGGGGTTTTCGGCTGGGGTTCTGGTTTCAGCTGCTGCGGCGGCGTCTGCCTTGTTGAAGTCATTTGCGCCAATCCTCCTGGAGGTGATTTCTATGTTTACCTCTTGTCGTGCCTGTCAGCAGGCCGTGCTTGTTCTGTCTTTAGATTCTGCTTGCGCCCTGGTTTTGCAGTCGTCTTCGCCATTCTGTCCTCTGTTGTTCCCAGAGGACACTGTGTCCCACTTTCTGTCGGCAGCTTCAATCAGTTGCTGTCCTATTTCAGACTTGGTGTTCCGGGGATTTGTTCCAGGACCTCTGGGATTGGTCATGCCAGGGCTCTGGCCTCGTTTGGTCAGGGTAGACCTTTGGTGCCAGTTTGTGTGTGGTTGAGTTCCTAGGGGTCTTCATCATCTGGTTGGAGTGGTGTTCGCTCTGTGCAACGGTTAGCTTCTCGGTTCACATCGACCCTTTCGTGGGTCGCCCAATTGATGGGGAAATGGGGCAATGGCTGGCTCTTTTTGCCTTCACTTGGTCCTGTGTTTCAAGGGCTTGTCTAATCGCTTCTTCCGGCCTGTGCTGACATTGGGTGGACCTCTCCCATGTCAGGGGGTGGGATCTCGGAGGACAGGCTTCTTTCCCTTCCCTCAATTGAGTTATCTCAGAGTGGCTTCGCTTGGGCGTGGTCAAGACGACATCTTCTCTCAAGTGGGTTTCCCGCTTTTTTCCAGTTCTGAAATGGGACTGTGTGGATCTCTGGTACATTCTGGATTTGTCTTGTCTAACCCAGTTAGTTCCTTGCCCCCTCGTTTCAGATGACCACGGTGTCCCAGGTCCAGTTTGTTATCGAGCTGAGTGCTTCAATGATTTCCCCTGGACCTCAAGGACACTTATTGGCCCGTCACGATTCATCTGGGGTTCTGGGATTGGTTGGGTTTCATAGCGGGTTTCAGTTTCCATTTGTCTTGAATCTGGCACCTTGCATTTTCACTCGCTTAACTCAGGTCATGGTGGCCCATCTGGTGGTGGTAAAATTTGACACTTCTTTTGTTCCTTAAGTCTGTCATTTAGAGTACAGCCAGTTGCCCCAAAGTATTAGAGACAACAAGACGAACAGGAAATAGAGTAGACACCAGCAGCATTGGAATCAGGAGGAGCATGGTGAACCAGATTACTGTACTATGAAGAGTGTTTGTCAAAAGGCAAGCTTTGTCTAGAGGACGAATGGTATTAGTAAGATTTTTTAGTTCAGTTGTGAAGGGAAGGCAGAGCACAGTGGTACTAGTGTTGGAAACAGGTTTGGGATGAAAGAAATTTTATTTAGCTTGAGAATAGGTACAGTTGATAAAGTGTAAGAGGTAACCAAGGGGGAAGAGAGATTTGTAAATAAAGGATATTTCCGAATCAATGAACTGAGGGTCACTGATGCTTAGAGTTCGGAGGAAGAGTTGAGACCACTTTTCTTAATAGGAGGATGATGGTAGGAAAAGAGGTGAATGTACATAACACTATACCTGGGTTTACAGTAGAGCGAAAAAGATAAGCCGGTCACAGAGCTTTGAACATGAACGTCAATAACAGGAAGGAGGGAATTAGATTCTCATTCAACTTTGAAATAGATAGGAGCAGCCAGATTGTTGAGAGAGAGAAGGATGGAAAAGACTAAGGTCATGAGGCCATAAAGCAAAAATGTCATCAACATAGCGAAGCCAGAGAGAGGAACGAGTATCAGTAGTGAGAAGAAGAATGGTTTCAAAATATTCCATATAGAGATAGGCAAGAACAGGGAAGAGAGGAGAACCCTCGGCTGTACACTAAATGACAGACTTAAGGCACACAAAAGAAGTGATAAGTCTGCAGACACAAACAATGCTCTCTTCTGTCATGTTAGGGATTCTAATCGTCCTCTTGATTGGTCTTCTTCGAAAGTAATCTTTCCTGCCTCTACTCTTCACAGATGCCGTTTTAGCAAATCGGATCTGATACACAACACACCTAACATGATCCTTAGTCCTGGCTTTGTTGCTATTGACACTTCCCTTTGACAGTATATAGTCAAATGCTCTAAACTTTCTAACAAACATGACCTAACAGAAGCCTACCCATCCTTTTTCCTCTTTCTTTTTTCTTTTGTTTCCTCCTCTTAGTCTTACATTCCAATTCATATACCCAATATTACCCCTTTTACACCCCTTTATTAAACCCATCCCATCCCCACCTTCCTCTTAGAATTTCCTCCTCCTCACCTCTCTCTTGCTTTGCTTAACCCTTAAACTGCGCATGGCGTATATATACGCCCTGAGTAACATGTCCCATGGTGCACATGGCGTATATATACGCCATAGGGTGCCAGGCCTGATTCAAATGGCCCGCGGCTACATGGGGTTCACAGTAGCTTCCTCAGGGCTCTTGTAAACAGATGCCATTTTAAAAAAAAATCGTGGGCAATATTCTCAGGTGTGAGAGGTACAGTACTGTTGGAGCAACCAAGGCCGGCGCACGCAGCATGAGCGAACAGCATTGATGTTCAGCTTGTGACCACAGCATCGCCGAAAAATGTCAAAATAAATATATAATTGTTATTATTTAGCGATGACAATATTACAGATGACCAATGACTGTGATATAAATAACCAGGGTTGTGATAATAGCAGGATTGTTGTAATAATTAGTGCTGTGTGAGGAGTGATGCTGAGAGACGGAGGGAGACAGCATCGTTTACTGACTGTGTGGCCACCTGTTATTGTTTGCGTTCACCATACCAGGTCAGTGGTTCTCTATGGTGAACACAAATGTAGATACTTATATATAATGTGTGTATTAGTGTAATAACAGCAAAAGGATTATGCTGGGAGGAGCCATATGGGTGACGGAGGTGACGTCGTCTGCACGATTTGTCTAGCTGTTTAGAGGGTGGCCACTATGCTCTTTGGGCGCTCTACAAGCTTAGGTGTACAGTTACGGTGCATAAAACATGTAGATATTTATATATAATATGTGTATATAGGGTAATAACACTGCAAAAGGTATTGTTGGGGGAGAAAGTTTAGTGCGTGTGACTTTGAAAGAGTGAGGGAGCCGCCAGCCGCCATCTGTGTATAGCGACGACTCTTAGTGCCTGAACTAACTATATCAGCTTAGCTGTACAGTTGTGGTGAACAAAATATACACATACTTATATATAACGTCTGTATATAGTATAATAACACCACAACTGGTATTGTTGGGGGAGAAAGTTTAGTGCGTGTGTTGAGGGAGTGGCAGTGAGTGGCTGGCTGGTGTGTGGCGGTAACTCCTCGTTGCTTTTCGACTCTCAATACCAACTTAGTGGTTCGGTATGGTGACCAAAACATGCCAATACTTATATATAACCTGTGTATAGAGTGTAATAGCAGCAAAACTATTTGTTTATTGTTTTATAAACATAATAATTGAATCACTAATATGCACATCATACTTTTGAGTATAGCGATTATTAACCACTTTTATTATATAAATATATTACAATACACACTATTGAATAATATTACTGCAAAAAAACTAAGAAAAAATCAATTGGAGACATTGAAACAATTAGGTAATAATATCTTTGTGGCAACTCCCATCTGTCAACGCGGGTGACGCTGACCGGGTCTGACGACCGCTCTGTCAACGCCCACTTTTTGCCAGACTTCCTCGGTCAATTGCGCCCAAAATATGTCACCTACGATTTTTTTTTTTTTTTTTTTTCCGTGCTCGGGGGACACAAATTAACATGTTTAGAAGACGAAAAAAAAATTTTGAATTTTTTTTTTCTTGCGCACAGGGGTGTAAATGTCCATATGACCCCTGAGCAGTGTAAGGGTTAATGGCTGTGCATCCCTCGCTCCCATCACAATCGACTTGATATTGGTCCAAGTCGGATCAAAACGTCGACGTCTCCTCATTTTCTGGTGTGTGGTTTAGTCTTCATATCTTCAGCCATGTTATTGTAACTCATAGTCTGCATAGGAAACATACATGGATGTTGTGCGAATCCACAGGACTGCATCATAGTCATAACCATAGTGGACAAAATGATAGTTGTAGTAATCATACATAATCCTTCAGCTAAAAGCTAGAATCCCAGGTAGAAGTGTGAGTACTGTAAATAGTGTAAGGCCAGAAAAAGTGAAAGGTGGATTATAGGCAGAGCTCCTGATGACTAAAGGAAAATTAGCTGGGCTGTGAAAGATATTGACAGAAGATAGTACATACAGAGGGGGCAAGATTATAGGATGCTACAGGTAGGTACTTACTGAAGGAGCATATACTGGTAATACAGGAGGAGAGAAGAGAGGATGAACCAGCAGTGTTTGAGGTGGTGGTCACCCAAAGTAAATCTGATATTTAGGGTATTAAAACTTGAGGAGCAAGGTGGCATTAGTGACAGTGTTCAATTACATAGTCAATTTGAAGAAGGCAATTGGGATAATTAATACATACAGAAGATGAGACTGCAGGATTGAGAGGGATCACAAAAGAAGATGGGTAGAATATGGGCCTTGAGAAAATTGACTTAGTCTTGACATTGGCACTTCTATCTGATGGTAGTTGAGTGTAGAGCATAGGTGGAAGAAACAGGTGGGTTGGCGAGACCATTACTTAACACTTTCGCGCTTTGGGCAAGAGAGCGCCGCGCCACCTCAAGGTGCGCCTGCCATTCCATTAGAGAATGTGGTACTACTGAAAAATGTATACTCTTTTTCAACTTTGTCATCTCAATTCTCGTCGTAGGGTTATCAATTTGATATAAATGTGTTCGCAATTGAATTCTCTACAGGATTAAATGCATATAAAGTCCAAAAGCCCAGCGTACCACCCACACAAAACAGGGAAAGTGAGAGCGTGTTACCCGGGAGCGCACAAGAGCAATAAAATGTGTACACTCTTTTCACTTTGGTCACCTCAATCCTCATCCTTGGTCTTTCATTTTGGTATCATTGTGTTCGCAATAGAATTCCCTACAGAAGTATATGCATATATAAAGTCCAGAAGCACGGCGTACCACACACAGCAAATGGAGAAAGTGAAAGCCCATTACCCCCGTGAGTGCTCAAGAGCAATAAAATATGTATACTCTTTTCAACTTTGTTACCCCAATTCTCGTCCTAGGTCTTTCATTTTGGTATCAATGTATTCGCAATGAAATTCCCTACAGGAGTATATGCATATAATGTCCAAAACTGCAGTGCACCCCCTCCTGCAGCCAAGCTGAAAGCAGGCAAAATATTTTAATTTTTGACGCCATACTGCGTTGTTACCTAACATTCGTCTACTAAATTTTTGATGCAATACCGAGTTGTTACTGAACATCCGTCTACATAAATTTTTGACGTTAATGACATACTGTGTTATTAACGATCGAAAGTGTTGCAGTATTTGTAATGACAAAATCCACCTGGGCTGTGAGGTGGTGTGATCCTACGACCCCGGCATTGCCGTCGCTTACTCTACCACTGAACCACCGTGGCTTGTAAAAGTCATACAATGGATGACTTCCTGAAATCACAGGAAGTCTGGAGGCCCCTACTGAAGCCAGTCCAAGTTTTTACATATGACCCACAAGCACTCTGGTGGAAGGGCAAAGTGGTCCTTTGTGGTCCAATGTGGACTAGCTTTAGTAGGGGCCTCCAGAATTCCTATGATTTCAGTAGAAATCCAATTGTATGAATTTTCACAAGTTTTGATGGTCCAGTGGTAGAGTACGCGACTGGCAATGCTGGGGTCATGGGTTCACATCACTTCACAGCCCTGGTAAATTTTCTCATTGATATGTATCACGTTAGTGTGATTTCTGTGTGGTTCAGGAGTATTTGTATTGCTAAGTAAGGCTTAAGGAAACTTAGTGTTTGAGTGAACTTTCTGTTGGAACTCTGGGGGTGCATTGAGCTTGTATCCAGCTCTTCCCTAACACCAGTATGACCAAAAACTGGCATAGAAAAAGATCCCCATTGCACCAGTGTAAGGCATCAGCCTACCCTGACTATTGCGATCTTGTCTAATGAGTGTCTTGCTCAGAAAGGGGCTGTTACTGTTTTATTAAGTCCTGATATTTTCCCCAGATGATCCTGAAGGTGCAGAAACCAGCATGCCCCTGGGAGTTTTACATCTGTCACGAACTAAGAAATCGCCTGAAATCGTGTGCTTATACAGCAAACATGCTCGATTCTGTGATGAGAATAAACAGGGGATATTTCTTCACCAATGGTTCCATTCTTGTGAATCAGTATCATAAGTATGGAACTCTGTTGGATGTTGTTAATGGGTATGTATTTATTTTGTTTAGTTACGAACAATATTTACAATTGTATTTTATTTCTTGTTTGCACATGCAAAAGTACATTTGTTTAAAAAAATATATATTTTAAACATGTTCTTGCTTTTAGCCCCTTTCACTGCCTTGAATGCTGAAGTTTTGTTGACATTTTTAGGAACAAAAAGTTAATGTTGATATTAGTTAAGGGAACCAACTCTAACAATTTTAGGTGTGAGAAGGACTATAGAGGTTGTGATCATTACAAAACATATTCTGAGGGGAATTGACAAAGACAGCCTAAATATCAAAATGAAGAGAATATGACAACAGAACATAGGAGGAGCTTAGAATGCAAAGAAGTAAGAAAACACCTGCATGCATTTATGGTGGTAAACAGGAGGAATACTCTGAAAGCAGTAGTAGTTGAAAAATCTATGTCCACTGCTTCCAGAGCAATTATAACAAATAGAAAATAAAGGAATTTGGCTCCCAGAACTTAAGGACAAGAGCTATAAGGAGAGGTTGGAGGCATTAAATATGCAAAAACTAGAAAATAGAAGAAAAAGGGTAGATATGATCACTGCGTACACAATAGTAACAGGAATCCCTAAAATTGATTGGGAAGAATTCCTGAGACCTGGAACTTCAAGAACAAGAGGTTATAGATTTAAACTAATGAAACAAAGCTGCCAGAGAAATACAAGAAAATTCACTTTTGTAAACAGAGTGGTAGACGGTTGGAACAAGTTAGGGGAGAAAGTGGTGGTGGCCAAAACCGTCAGTAATTTCAAAGCGTCATGTGACAGAGTGCTGGGAAGACGGGACACTACAAGTGTCGCTCTCATCCTGTAACTACACTTAGGTAATTACCCCAAGAGCAACACCACCACATCCAAATTGCCACTTCCACAAAGACACCACCAAATTTCCTCAACCATAAGGACAACACCAAATTGCCACAAAAAGGAGGACAACACCAAATTACCAGAACTACAAGACCACTACCAAATTACCATAACCACAAGGACGACACGTGCATATCACCACAAGGACGACACGTGCATATTACCACAAGGACGACACGTGCATATCACCACAAGGACGACACGTGCATATCACCACAAGGACGACACGTGCATATTAACTACTCCATGCTACTATGCTACGCTTTCTAACTTCAGAATTGCTTTTAAATACATGGATGGCGAAATACTAAAGAAATTGTTCACGACTTTTGTTAGGCCAAAGCTAGAATATTCGGCAGTTGTATGGTGCCCATATCTTAAGAAGCACATCAAGAAATTGGAAAAGGTACAGAGACATGCCACTAAGTGGCTCCCAGAACTGAAGGGCAAGAGCTACGAGGAGAGGTTAGAGGCATTAAATATGCCAAAACTAGAAGACAGAAGAAAAAGAGGTGATATGATCACTACGTACAAGATAGTACAGGAATCGATAAAATTGATAGGGAAGATTTCTTGAGACCTGGAACTTTGAGGACAAGAGGTCTTAGATTTAAACTAACTATACAAAACAGCCAAAGAAATATAAGAAAATTCACTTTGTAAACAGAGTGGTAGATGGTTGGAACAAGTTAGGTGAGCAAGTGGTGGAGGCCAAAACCGTCAGTACTTTCAAAGCTTTATACGACAGAGTGCTGGGAAGACGGGACACCATGAGCGTAGCTCTCATCCTGTAACTACACTTAGGTAATTACAACCACAAGGGCAACAACAAATCTAAATTACCATAACTACAAGAACAACGATACCATCACCAATCTCCACTTTATTGTTCCTTTAAGCCTTAACCCTTGCACTGCTCACCTATTTTCGGCAAAAACGTCTTGGTGCAATTGACAAGGACATATTTTTGTTATTTTTACAAATGTTCAGGTAAATTTAATGTCAAAATGTTTCCAAAGTCAAATATTTCCATTTCAAAACACAAATAGTAATGAAAACATTAAAAAACATTAAAATATAGCCAAATTAAAAAACAAAAAGCACAACTCTCTGAGCGCCTAAAGGCGCTTTGCGCAGTGCAGTGGTTAAGTTACGCAAAACGTCATATGAAGTCAGACATTGAGCTCAGTTTTTAAAATTTGCTGAAAGGCTTTCAAATGTTTTGTGCATAATCTACTAGGAAAATGCTCCAACTGTGTCTTAATGATGCCATCGTAACTTGAAAAACTAGAAAATAACAAATAATTATAAAATTGAATATTGAAAACTTCAAGTTTTGAAATCAGCTACAAAAATATAAAATATCACCAATTGTTCATTTGGTGTTATTAGGCTCTCAGAATAGCATATGATATTCATTTTCATATATTTAGAATACAGCTGTATATGTTTTCAGTAGTTTACTGTAAAAAAATCGTTAATAAGGCATTTGAAATATGCGGAAATTTAGACAACAAAAATTTATAACTAAATGTTTAGAGTTTATGAAAAATCAATTTAATTGGGATTGTAAAACAGACATCTGTGCTCACTATATGTAAAACTGTTGAGAATCAGTCAGAAACTAGTTTTTTGGATACTGAAGTAAGTTGAAATTCTAGTTATAGATATAGTTGAAGTTGAAGTTATCGACAATGTTAAAGGCAGTTCTAATTCATGAATTTACTTGTATGTTTTAATAAACATTATTTGGCATTCATACTCGAATATGTGAAGTTGTAGGTCAGAGTGTGTTGAAATGAAATCAAGAAAAAAATAACCCCCAAAAAAATAAAATATTGGGATAATTATAATTGTAATGATTTACGGGATACATCTAGGGTATACTTTATATGAGTGAAAAAACCCTAAACCAGTCTCTAATCATCAAAACAACCTAAAGAGACAAAGAAAATAGTTTGAAATCTGTAAAAAAAAAACTCGACCAAAAATATTCAGTCCCAAGTTCTGCGAGTTGACTTGATTTATTTGTTGACCAATTTCATTCTATGTTCACATAGTTAGGGACTGGTATGCACTCTCCAGGATGCGAAGGTTACAACAAAATCAGATAATAAACAAAGAAGAAAACTAAAAACTTAAAAAAAATAATCCCCTAAAAAAATTGGACATTGATGAAAATAAGATATTAAAACTGGGCAATGTAGTTATATGATGTATAACAAAATAGAGCATAATAACATATTATTATTTGTGTTATTATGTATTACTCGGCAATACTATAAAAGTACCAGTTGCATATCCACTTTGTGGACACTTCTTACTACTATTCTTCTCCTTTGTGCATTGGACAGGTGCTTGCATCTCTCTATTACTGCACTATCCATCAGTTCTAGTTAATAGGAGCTGTTCTCCTTATCAACAAAACGTTCTTTTTTTTTTTTTTTTTTTTAATCGTCTAAAATCAATTTCTGAAAATATTTTGATGAAAGTTTCGCGACGCTGAAGCCAATAAGTTGGAGATTTGTTTAACATTTTTAAGTAATTTTTACATAATTTTAATATTTTTCACTTCCCTAACCCTTTTGCTGAGCAGTTTAAGGGTTAATATCCCTACTTGTGATATATGAGTGACTCTTAGTTTTGACCTGGTTGGAGACCAGCCTGCTCTTCTGTACTTTATTTCTGTATATCTCTATTCTTCCTAGTTTCTAACTCCCTCATTTTCCTCACCTTGTGAGGTGACTCCATTTTGATCTTCGAACAACTCTCTAGTACATTGATCTGCCATATCCACGCCTTGTTACCTTTTTTTTGGATACAGTTCCTTGCATTTGCGACCACCCCAACACGGTCAGGATGACAGTTAAACTCATAGCCTGAACTAATCGCACTCATTGTTTCTTCCACATTCTTCCTGCTGGTTACTCTACATGGTCCTGTAAATTTAGCTGCTTATTTACCTTCTAATGCTGTCTGCGTCCTTTTGATGAAAATCCAATCTCCCCACTTTAATTTCTTTTGCTTTGACCTTGTTTTTTCTGTTGTAATAAGCTTCCACCGCTGTTGACTTCCTCAAGTGCAATTTAATCAAATTAAACAGTTTTACTGCAAGATGACAGACTACACTCCTGAAATCCAAAGCATAGGAAGGTGGTTGAGCACTGGTGAAGGTTTCATATGGCAACCTGTGATCAAACCCATGCATCAAGAAATAAGGAGTATCCCCTCTAGATCTGTTATTAGCCGTGTTTGCCGCCGACTACTCTATCAACAAACTTGTCCCAAGTGTATGCATTGTCTTCTGCTAAACATTTCAATATTGCTATTACTTCTGCATTGTGCTACTCCACCACTCTATCTGAAGCTCTGTTTGCCTCTTGCAGTTGAACAATAGCTGTAATAATAGTTGAACAATAAATTTTACCATAATCAATTTTTTTTCATGTTGACTTAGGTCATCTACATGCAGTTAGGTTATCTACTATGTTATGAAAATCATACAAATATTATTTTTTTCCTCTAGTTATAAGACTGCAGGGAAGTCCATACCCGAGGAAATTGCAATGTACTTTATTATAGAAGTATTGTCAGTCCTGGAAGCACTGCATAGCTGTAGCATCATACATGCAGATGTAAAACCTGACAATTTCCTTATTCGGGAAATTCCAAAGATCAACAAAAGTGCCACTACGCCAGCCGAGATGTTTGCAGAGTGTCCTGTCTCGCTTAAGCTTATTGATTTTGGAAGAAGTATTGACATGAAGAGATTTCCTCAAGGAACAACTTTTACAGAGAAGGTAAATTATATGTTTTGAGTCATGTAGTCAACAATTTTTCAGATTAGTTTGCATCTTATTTGCCACACCACTGACCTGGATGATACTAGTTATGGCCTATGAGCCATGGTTTAACCACACATAAATAACCTCATTATAAGCCTTATAAATATATCTTCTTAGGCAACAATTCTGACTTTTCTTCATATCTTTATTTCTGGATTGGTCAAATGGTGGCCCTCTGTAGCTGGCTTACTTAGCTGTATACGTATTCATCATATCAGCCTTAGGTGTCCTTAATGGCCTACTAGAAACCAGAGTCTGGCCCCCTCGGATAAAGGGAGCAGGGGTTCTTATGGTCATCTTCACCAAGAAAACATCTAGAAAGTAAGTGAAGCAGAACAGACAACAGCAAGGTTTACAGAAAGAAAAGAAACAAAGCGGCAAAGACTGCAATTGATCCACCTGCAGTTAGTCAAATCCCCTAGTTCCAGCACCAGGAGCTCTGGCTCCCCATGTCAACAGAGCTGCCCTGTTGACATCCCAAGTGTGAATCACTCTTTGAGTTGCTGGCTTTAGCAGGTCCTAGTTCTTTACAAATAAGTGAGGCCATCCTTTGGACTCTTTCCAGTGAAAGCCATTTGCTTACTGTATGTATTGTTATTTGTATGTATTCAATAATAAATCTATGGCTGTGCACAGTGGGTGAGCATTATTTATAAGAAATGTTCAATGGAGGTGTGACCTGGCTACTATGGCAAGGTGCATGTGACCTCGCTTCCTCTTTGCCCTGGGGCTGGAAAGAAAATGTGACATGAGTAGGTGACAGCTATGTCTGGCTGCCTTTGTTCTCTGGGGTCCACACCATGGAGGATCACAGTGCCCATGCTTACTTGGCAGCCATTTTACACATCTGGGTTATAGTTGAGCTGGTCTTGGACCAGCTCTAGGGTGACCTGAATGTTTTAACTTTAGTGCCAGGTGTTGCTGCCTTGTGGCTCTTACCAAGTTGGTTCCCTCCTTTGAGGGGCATTGGCGGACTTCTTTGCCTGTCTCATGCCGGTTCAGGCTCTAGATTCACTCGGCTTGCTCCTTAATTGACTTGCTTGCCTCACCTTTTTGCCCCCCCCCCCCCCTTTTTTTTTTTTTTTTTTTTTTTTTTTTTTTTTTTTTTTTTTTTTTTTTTTTTTTTTTTTTTTTTTTTTTTTTTTTTTTGCGCGCGAGCGAGCGACAGTCTTCGTAGGATGGGCCTTTGCCTGTAGCTGGACTAGGTAGGCCTCTGGTGGAGCCTGATTTCCAGGCTCCACCAGTGCATACCTCTTCTCCATCTCCATCTGGTCACCATCATTCTCTGGAGTCACTTAGGGGTTCTTCTCTTTAGATGTTTTTATGCTACCCATTTTGCGGTTCACCCCTTTGATGGCGCTGTGTGGGGGATGTTTGTCTGGTTCATTTTGCCAGTTCCTGTTCTTGGGCTCCTTGGGTGGTCCATTGGCATTACAACTTGTAATGCATTGGTCTCTCACATGGTCAAGTTAATCCCCTCTCTCCAGTAGGTGTCCCAATTCTTGGTCCCCAAGCCAGACTCGTCAGACCTCTCGAGTTTGAGCAGCATCTTTCCATTTGACCTTTTGCATGACAACTTTATCTCAAGTTTGCTTGATGTTTCAGGTAAATTCTTGGATTGTTTCCTTGAACCTTAAAGATGCATACTGGCATGATCCCATTGACCTGATGTTTGGAGACTGGTTAGGATTTCTTTGACATCAATCTTACTGCTTCAGAGTTTTAACCTTTGGCCTGAATCTAGCTCCTTGAATATTTACCTGGTTAGCACGGTTAGTTGTGACCCTGCTGTGTCTCCTGGGGGGGGGGGGGGGGACTTTGTGCCAGTGATCTGGTTCTTTCCTAGCTTGTCAGGTTCAGGTTCCTGATGAACTTCTATTCTACTTCCATCCCACGTGGCTCCTGTTCTTATGGCTGGACTGGTCGATATAGGAGTTCTTTTGTCTCCTCTGGTCCTGCTGTTAACTAGACTGGAGATTTATATAGGGTGATCCTTCAGGCTCCTTGATGGCCAACTCAATGTTGCTTTCTGGGTCCCGTGTCTGACCCCTGGCATTTTTGCAAGGCTCTGCCTCTTTTAGCAGATCAGGCCAGAGATGTACCTAACTGGTTAGGTCCCTGATCTGTGCATCAGGAGTGTTTGATGAGGGTTCTATCAGGCCAGAGCTGGTTTTAAGTCAATTGAGCCCTGTGTTATGAGTGGTGGAGAGTAATTTATAATAATATTGAGAATAATACTCAGTGTGAAATGCCAGTAAATCACCCCCTTGACGTTTGCTTATTTCCTTGGGAATTGAGGGAGACCTGCCTCTGTTCGGTTTTTCGTTTCAATTTTCTTACCATGTGGGGTCTGTTTTGTTATGCCTAACTCAGTTCTGGGGTGCCTAACCCTGTTCGATGGCAGATAAGGAAAAACCCCAACCACAGGGGGGGGGTGTTCCAGGGGCCATTGCTACCTGTGTCTCTGAGAGGGCCAGGTTCTGACTCATGGTTCCTGGTAGGCTGAACTCCATTGACTAATGTTCCAGTCACTTTTACCCAAGGGAGGAAGGTACTGAATGTCAAATATCTCTTCCTCCTTCCTGGTAAATATCCTGGTGTCTGTGGGGTCAATCGCTGGATGTGATGCACTTGAGTCGAGGACGGGTTGGTGAACCTTGCAATTGTCTGTTCTGCTTTGCTTATTTTCTGGATGTTTTTGTGATGAGGAGGAAGATGATAATTCCCTACTCCCAGTACCTACTGTGAAGAGACCAGGTTCTATCTCCAGTAGGCTATTAAGGAACTCCTGAGGGCTGATGTAATTCCAATGTGTGAAGCTATCCAAGTGGGCTCCACAGGAAGCCATGAAGGCCTAACTAGAAAGAGGCCATTTTTTCTTTTAATACTGCAATTCTCATCTTCTGATTGGTTGTTGCTGCTAGGAGCGTGTTTATTTTGCACCTTCATACTTATCCTATGAGTAGTTGCACAAAAGATTACTGAGACACTAAAGGTCATAATCAGACCTCAATGGATATTAATTAGCTTATACAATACTGATCCATAACCAAAATGCTACTGAAACAAATGAAGTCAATCTTGACTGATTCTGCAGTCCATCCTTGCATATAAAAATCCAAGCTCATTAATCCCACTGCCAAACCCCCCATTAATGAATGAAAAGCGGTTTACACACGACTCACAACTGATGACGTCCGAATACAGTGGTACCTCGGAATGCGATTGTCCCTGTATGCGAGGTTTTCGGAAGGCGAGGTGTATTTACTCCAAAAATTTGTCTCAGAAGGCGAGGGTTACTTCGGTAGGCGAGTTTGGGCGCGAGTTTGTTGATATGCGTACAGCCGACCTAGCGCGTTCGTCGCCCCTCCGCCCCGCCGCCCCTCAGTTTATTATTGTCTCGCGCTCAGTGACTACCCCCACATCAATTCTTCTTGCGGATTTTCAGTGTTTTGTTGGATTTTTGGTGATTTGTCTATACAATTTGTTATTATATATCTCACCATGGGTCCCAAGAAAGCCAGTGGTAAGGATAAAGGCCAGAAAGCTCATGTGAGGATGACAATAGAGGAGAAACAAGAGATCATTCGGAAGCATGAGAACGGTACACGTGTTGTTGAACTTTGTAGGCAGTACAACAAAGCCACATCAACAATATGCACTATACTTAAGAAGAAAAATAAGATTATGGGTGCTGAAGTGGCAAAAGGAGTAAGAACATTAACGGCACAAAGACCACAAATACTTGAAGAAGTGGAAAAGTTGTTATTAATTTGGATACACGACAAGGAGTTGAGGGGTGATAGTGTTTCGGAGGCCATTATTTGTGAGAAAGCCAGGGTGTTGCACGAAGTCCTTCTAAAGAATACCCCTGCAACGAGTGATGCAGATAAGAAAGAGTTTAAGGCAAGCAGGGGCTGGTTTGAAAAATTTAGAAAGAGAAGTGGTATCCATAGTGTTACAAGGCATGGGGTTATATGATGTGATTATGGAAGGGGACTCCCCTTCCAAACAGTAACTCCTCTCCTCCTCCCCCTCCTCACCATCTTCCATACGCCTACAGCACTCGACAGCAAGGTAAGTAATAACTGGAACATAGTTTTGTAGGTTTATTTAGATGAATTAGGTAAATTAGGTATAAAAATTTAGTTTGATGTGGGGTTTTTGGGGTAGTCAGGAACGGATTAATTCATTTCCCTTTATTTCTTATGGGGAAATTAACTTCGGAATGCGAGTTTTCGGAAGGCGAGGCGTCTCCAGGAACGGATTAAACTCTTATTCTGAGGTATGCCTGTACTTCTGGAACAAGTGCTTTGTCCACGTCCTCTGTTTGAACCACAATTCTATAAATAATTTACCCACGTACTTCAAATACAAATAATCGCCAATGGAATCTAAACTCCTAACCAAACCTACGCCTAACTATACATAGAATTTTTATAATAATAATAGTTTATATATGAGAACAAACCAAATTTTAATTCATTAATTTTAACATAGTGTGTATGCATTGGGGGAGAACGGCCGCTGCCTTAAACAGCCTAATGTGAGGATGGGTTGGATTCTGAGTCACTGAGAATGGAAAATGCTGTTTAAAATTATTGAATATTTCTAGTTTCTATCCAAGGCTAGTCTAAAAGCTGTTTTGCTGCATAATGGGAATGTTATACCATCAATTCCATTGGGTTATGCAGCTTATATGAAAGAAACTATATAAACTTATGACAACACAAAGCAACTTATGAAATGCATAAACGATTACCAACATCAGCGGCAGCTCTGGTGCGACTTGAAGGTTGTTGCTCTTGTGATGGGTATGTGGCCCTGCGGGCCGCTCTAAGCAACAGCTTGGTGGACCAAACTCTCACAAGTCGAGCTTGGCCTTGGGCCAGGCTTGGGGAGTAGAAGAACTCCCAGAACCCCATCAAGCAGGCACAAAGTACTGCTGTTTTCATTGTGAGTGGGATAGCTGTGTGAAAGATTTCAATATATTATGAGAGACTGGCCTCTGTCCAGGGAGGGTCTGGCTTATTATATGCCATTTCATGCAACATGCGTTTAGATTTCATTAAAAGACACAGTTTTCACACAGTATAATATGTAATAATCTAGTGTGTCCCTGTCTTTACCCACAGCCTTTACATTTTCATGTCATCTACATCCCCATACAAGCTAAACTGTCAAGAGATACTTGCAGTCAAATTGTATATAAGCTATGGTAATGTGTCAGTCTTCTCTTTTTGTCACTTCTCCATACAAATGTTTTAACACTCATCATTGCTATAAACAATAAATTGGCTAGTTCCTGTCTGCACTCATCTACTTTCTTTAAATTTGTTGGAGAGTTCTTGTCTAATGACACATTTTAGAATTCTCTATTTACTGGATGTTGCCAATACATGTAGATCATAATGATCAAGAATGTCAACTTTGTGAATAGCTCAAGTTTTCTACTTGGCCTACTATTATAAATTGTTATCCATCATTACCATCTTTGAATTAAAGATGATGTCTTGATTTGGCAGAATTGTACAGGACTCAATTTAAAGGTATGGAAATGTGTGTTAATAGGAATTAGAACATGATAAACATTATAAATATATCCTGCGTTTATAAACATGCAGTTGATTGATTAATCTTGATTAATAGGTGACAACAGAGGGATTTACATGCTGTGAAATGAGAGATGGTCAGCCATGGACTTACCAGACAGATTTATATGGAGTTGCTGCAATAGCTCATTGTTTACTGTTTGGGAATTACATGGAAATTGTGAAACTGCCCAATAGTAAATGGAACATCAAGAATCCTGTTTTTAAAAGGTACAGTACGAGTTTTTTGCACTTGCATGTATTTAGTGAATATTTCTTTTAATTACTGTATTAATTGTTTGGATTTTCAATATTGTTTTGCATCCTTATAGTCTCAAATTGCTAGACATAAGTTATATTTTTAGTAAATGTTTTATCAGATTAAAGAAATCCTGTAAACCCAAAACATTTAAATAATTTTCAAACTTCAGCTCTTGTATGAACAAACAAATATTTTATAATTTTTCCTTTAGAAGTATATAAAATTTTATCAATAGAACGGAAAAAATTTAAAAATGAAATTATCCTCTCTGAATGAGCAATAAAGACCAAGTTGTTCTCGGCAGACAGTATTGCTGACGTCACCTGCTATATATATAAATGGCTGAATGCATGTGTATGTACACCAAGTCAATATTAATTACAGAAGAATGTGTACATTTGAATTCAAATTTATTCTTCAATACTGTATCTGAATTCACTATAATACCTTATTACTATTTAAAAATAAAAAATTTCTTGCATGATAAAACATTGTTCCCCACAAGGGCTCACTTGTCGAAGAAAAACTGTAATATTAAGATTCCTGCAGGTGAAGAAATGTGATGGTGGTTAATTCTTTCCACG
The DNA here is from genome assembly GCF_040958095.1 of Procambarus clarkii. Taxonomy (NCBI): domain Eukaryota; kingdom Metazoa; phylum Arthropoda; class Malacostraca; order Decapoda; family Cambaridae; genus Procambarus; species Procambarus clarkii. Next base: position 46,307,292 of record NC_091150.1, on the reverse strand, counting down.
GAAAATCAGCTTTGGTTGGACAATAGATATTGGTACAGGAGTGTTAGGGTTATAACACTATGCCAACATTTATAAAACCTCATACATGACCACAGACACTTTAAAATGCATGCCAGTATTTGCTGAAAGCATTTATAACAGTCATTGCCTGCATATTTATAAAAGTACTCTAGTCCATTTATTGGACTAGAAGTCCATGCTTTTGTGATTTCTGATACTGCCCCCTCACCTCACTCTGTAGCCCTTATTAATGTCTGGTGTACCTGACCTTGGGATATCTTATATACTATTTTGCCACCACCCTGAATTAAGTTTATATGGTTTCAGGGAACTGTGAGTATTACAAGAAAATATAAGCTAAGAGGGTTTTCCCCCGACTCAGTGCAGGAATGAGATCTTGGCCACTGACAGAGCCATGTCATTATGCTCGAATGACTGTGGGCCACCAAGTTCCAAAGGGGGTTATGGGGAAAGGAAGGAATGGAATAACTGACTCTGGACACTTAGATATTAATCACCAGTTCAATGATACATAGTAGATATCAATACAATCAGTAAGGGAGAATGTAACAACCATTGCACTGTACAAACCACGATGTCATTGTTAATGGGTGTGCTCCAACTAACTTCACATTTGTTAGTACATGTATCGTAAGATTCAAAACTCCAGCGGGTACATTGCACTCATATCCTGGTCTTTAGGACTCCAGTAAACAAATGCGATATTGACAAAAATAAATTGTCTGCATCCCTCCTGGCTCTTGAGAGCCTCAATACTGCCACAGCGACTAAGGCTGGTGCACGCAGCTGGAGCTCACAGCACTACTTAATAATGATTAATAAAATAAGTAACTGCAATAATTTTGTGATGATAGTGGCATAGATGATCCTGACTGTAATAAAAACTATATACAAGGTTCAGATATAATTGAACACAGTGCTAGTTGTGATGTTCACAGCTGAGGTTTCTTGCCTGAATGCATCATGCAACATCTTACCTTGTGGTTACCTCGCAATGATTTCGAGGCTCAATGTCCCCATGGTCTAATCCCCGACCAGACCTCCTGGTTGCTGGACTGGTCAACCAGGCTGTGGACGCAGCTGCTTGCAGCCCGACGTATTAATCATACTCTGATTGATCAGGTATCCTTTGGAGGTGTTTATCAAGTTCTCTCTTGAACACTGTGAGGGGTCGGCCAGTTATGCCTCTTATGTGTAGTGGAAGCGTGTTAAACAGTCTCGGGCCTCTGTTGTTGATAGTTCTTCCTGAGTACCTGTTGCACCTCTGCTTTTCAATGGGAGTATTCTGCACATCTTGCCATGCCTTCTGGTCTCGTGTGATGGTACAGTATGTCTGTGTGCAGGTTCCGGACTAGCCCCTCTAATATTTTCCATGTGTAAATTATTATGTATCTCTTCTGACTGCTCTCTAGAGAATACAAATTTTGGCATTTTAGGCGGTCCCAATAGCTTAGATGTTTTACCGAGTAGCTTCTAGCAATAAAGGATCTCTGAACGCTCTCCAGGTTAGCAATTTCTCTCGCCTTGAAAAGGGCTGTCAGTATTTCACCTCATATTCCTTTAGAAAATTATTCATATTAGGGATTTAGTGACAGGAATCTGATGATAATAGCAGTGTTGTGATGTTCTTAGTGACTTAATGATGTGCGTAGTACATACTGATGGCATCTGTTGATATTATTTGCTTGCTACTGTGCTAAGATTTCATTACCACACCCACTGGAATTACTTAGTTCATTATGGTTTATGCAAATATAGATAGCTATATATGACTTGTGTGTATATTTGACTCCAATGTATAATACATTGTAATTCAATGAAACTGCAGTGCAAGAAGTTTATTACTAGCTATCATCATAATTATTGGTATGTGCAGATAAATTACACTAGTCAAAATTTTTCTAAAGTTGTCTGCTTCTGAGACGAAAAGAGCAGTTTATCATGCATTTTGACGTGCTGAATTCAAATATAATAATTAGAATTGCCGATTGGCTATCATTTTGTGTGAGAGGGTTGTAACAAAATCTTGCATTATTTAAAGTGGTGGATGCTGAACATTTTTCACTCAGGCTCTAATGATGGACACAGGCCAGTCTTCGCTACCTGTGGGCCACTGGTTCTGTGTCGTTGGACATACTCTGGGTGGTTCCGGTTTCCCTGGTTCCCTGTTCCAGGATTCATGTGTATCGGGTTCTCCACAGTATCATTAAGCCTGCGGTTTACCCTAGTCCCCATGATAGGAAGTGTGCTGCTCTTGTGGTGCTTTTTGGCTACATGTCTTGGGTCGATATTCGGATGCGGGGGTTTTGGAGATCGAACAGGGTTCTGGCCGCCAGGTATCTTGTGGACGTTACGTTTACTTCCCAACTTTGTGTGGCCTTAGGTTGGCCGTCTGTTTCTTCCTTATCTTCAGACCTCATATTCCTTGGAGGTAGTGCTGCCTCCCGGATAAGTACTTGTTTTTACTTTGGGTAGTTAGCTTCAGGAGGCTAATGGGGCTCCCCACAGAAAACTAGTGTTTAATGTAATGAAATGCCATTTTCTGGGTGAGCCCCGGAGGCTCCCTGAAGCTATCCAAACTGATACGTGCTGTATCTTGATCGCTACTGTCTTCGCTACCTTGTACAGTTCCTACAACATCCTCACTCTCGCTTATGTTCTGCTTTGACAGTTACCCCTCCAGTGGATCCTATTCCCTTTCACAATCTTACTTTTTCAGTGCAGTTGTCTCATTTGCAAGATTCTCTCGGTTCGTGTTGCCAATATTTCTCCATGTCGTTCCATCCTGGCCCCCATGGAGGGTCCCACTTAGCAAACTTAGGAAAATCTTGACCCACATGGCAAAGGCTTCTACCTACCCCTCCTACAATTCTGAAATGCCTTTTCCTAGTACACTTTTCTTCGCACTCCCGCTGCAGGCTACTCTGTTGTATTTTCTGGCCACATATTTTATTACAAATTTGGTATTTTGTAAACAAAACAAAAAACGAGGCTTCTACCCCTCCAATTCTGAAGTGCCTTTTCCTAGTACACTTTTCTTCACACTCCCGCTGCCGGCTACTCTGTTGTATTTTCTGGCCACAAATTTTATTACAAATTTTGTATTTTGTAATAAAAAAAAACGACTAATAAAATATCAAAGTAAAGGTTTTGATATTGTCAAAATATCAAAACCTTCTGATATTATTTTGACAATAATATCAAAAGATTGCACAATTGTTTTGTTTTGGCAGCCATTTGCAGTATGTTTTAGTCAGATGGGTCCAATTTTCTTTAACCCTTAAACTGCGCGTGGCATATACATATACGGCAGGACTAACATGTCCCGCCATGTGCATGGCATATATATACAACGTAGGGTGCCAGCCACAATTCAAATTGCCCGCGGCTACACGGTGTTCACATCAGCTTCCTCAAGGCTCTTGTAAACAGACACCATGTTTAGAAAAAAAATCATAGGCAACATTTTCTGGTGTGAGAGTCACAGTACTGTGTGAGCAATCAAGGCTGGTGCACGAAGCATGAGCTAACAGCACTGCTGTTCAGCTTGTGACTGCAGCATTGCCTAAAAAATGTCAAAATAAATATGTAACTGCTATTAATTAAAGATGACAGTATTACAGAAGACCCCTGACTGTGCTAAAAATTACTAGGATTGTGATAATAGCAGGATTGTTGTGATAATTAATGCTGAGGTGGGGGAGGGAGGTAGCGTCGTCTGCTGAATCTGTGTGGCCACTTGTCTGCACTCACCATATCAGCTTAGTGGTTCGCTGTAGTGAACACAAATGTAGATACATGTAATGTGTGTATTAGTGTAATAACAGCAAAAGGAGTACTGTAGAAACCCGCTAATCCGGAAAATGCCCTAAACCGGCAAAAATCATGGCCGGATGAAGTTACTGTATCTCCTTATCGAGCCAAAATGTTCATGGAAGTCAGACTAGCGGATATTTGGCCGCATCAGCGGCCTAACACTCGTACACCACCACCAGGAAGGGAAGGATAATGAAGGGAGGGGAGGGGAGGCAATTACAAAATAAACAAATTTTGATATAAAAGAGGGAGAAAATATAAATATATACAAGACTATACAAGAAAACACAAAACGAACAAAAAATATGAGTTAGATTGGTTACAAGTACTCTCAGGTACACTGAAAGTATTAATTTGCATTTTGAGACACAGGCAAAGCCAGGGGTACAATGGAGTAAGGGAGTATGGCGAGGCTATGCAACCTAGGTAATAATGAAAGCCAAGAAAAAAAAGTTGAATAATAAATATAGGCAAATTTAATCTTAATGATAATTAAATATAAATAGTTTAGTTATGATCCTATAATTAATAAGAATTAAAGAAAATATTAATGTACTCGATTGCTTAAGTCCAATAAATGACTTTGAGACTCGGGCTATCTCGGGGAATTCCCCTTCTGGGGTAGCGACGGGGGCATTCGAGCCTGTTCCTCCAGCCGTGTTGTATGAGCCTGCCAGTCTGCTCCCTTCCTTAGTATTTTTTGCGGCTGCCCCGGTTTTTTCTTGTCAGGCCGGGGCTTTGGGGGGACATTAAAGTCTGACATTAGCATATCAGCCTGGATAAGCTCCGGGGAGCCTCTGGGTCTTACCCAGAAAATGACGTTTCATTACATTCAATGCTGGTTTTTTCACCTCTGGCCTGGTCATGAGCCATCCTGGTCATTGGGCTGGGTGCTCGCTTTTCTCTCTTCTCCTCAGGTTGTGGAGGGCCCCCTCGGTTCAGGACTGTTTTTCTATGGTTCTTTTCTTGTTGGCATTGGCCTCTGGGGGTTGGTGGAGAGCTTCATGCTCTCTTCCGGCACAGTGGTTTCTGCTCTTTTGGTCCTGGTGGTCGTTTCTTCGTTTGCCGCCGTTCTTGTTTTCTGGCGAAGAATGAGTCAGCTGTTTTCCGAAGGGGTCCTTGGGTTGCTGATGCTTTGTTGGTTCTGCAGGGTGCATCATGTTTTGTCCGGTTGTGGCTGTTCGCCATTATTTCCGTACCACGGCCTCTGTGGCAGAGGACGCTCTTTGGGTTGACCCGGTTTCCCTTCTTCCTTATTCCAGGGTGCAGGTCTCCCAGGTTGGCCGCAGGATTATTCGGTCCAGGCAATTCGAAAAGACCACAGGCCTGTGGTCTTTCCCCGTGCCCACGCGCTGTTCGTAAGTTCGCAGCTTTGGCTGCTGTTTTTGGTAATATGCCCTAGCCTATCATACGGATACGGGGCTTTTGGAGGTCGAACAGGGTCCTAGCTGCACGGTACCTTGTTAATGTTCCTGGCCCTTCTCAGGCGTATATAGTCTTGGGTCGCAGGTTGCGGCCAGTTGTCTCGACTTCAAGTTGAGGAACGAGTGACAACCGCCTCCCAGGTAAGTCCCTTTTCTTATTTTTGGTTAGGTAGTTCTGGGGAGCCAAAGGTGCTCGCCACAGTAAACCAGCCTTGAATGTAATGAAACACCATTTTCTGGGTGAAACCCAGAGGCTCCCTGGTCGGCGTTTTTTTCAAGTTTTTGATACTTGGCCCCTGAACTGAGGAGAGTTGCCAGCGTGGAGGTCTGGGACCCCTGATCCCCCACCCAGGGAGTGGGTGGGTTGTGCAGACGGATGCGCGACGGTTGTGATGACGTCATGTTAGTTTCCTTGTTTTTGATTGGCGAGTTCTGTTTGCTAGTTTGGCTTTCAATTTGCAATTTTTGACCACCAGTAGTTTGTTTTGGAATTCCTACCTTTCTGGGTGCCTGATCTGGTAGATGACAGACAAACACTGCTTCCAATTACACGGGGGTGTCTTTAGGCCATTGCTGCTCTTCGTGCCTCTTCTTGAGGGGGGCAAGGTTCTGGCTGTGGTCCCCGGTAGGCTAGAACTCCTTCGATTGACTGTTGCCACAGTCTAATATATACACATCAGCCTGGTATAGCTCCGGGGAGCCTCCGGGTCTCATCGAGAAAAATGGCGTTTGATTACATTCAATAAATGTATATAACTAATACTTTTATACAACTATGTATTTTTCCATATTCCATCCAGTAGTTGTAGGTCCAGTAGTTGTAGGGTACGGGTTAATCCAGTTTGCAAATTTTACAGAAAATCAACATATTAATTTTCTCTTTTCTTTGGTACAGGTATTGGCAGAAAGACCTATGGCAAATGTTGTTTTCCACACTTTTGAATGTGCCTTCCTGTTCTGCAATTCCCAGCCTTACCCAGTTGAAAGAGAAGTTTATGGAAACATTTTTCAAGACTGAACAACAAAAAGAAATTAATGTCAAGTTCAACACACTCCTGTGTATTGTGACTCAACGTCGATGAGTCTGTTTACAGTGTTTATTTTTTTTAGTGTGAATGTCGGTTTCCCTTTGCAACTTGTTTACTGGAATACCAAAGGTGATATTTTATTAGTCAAAATATTAAGTGCCTCAAATAATGTAAAATCTGTTTAAACGTGTAAATGATAATTTGGTATTTCAGGCTGCAATGTCAATCAAATCACTTTGAGGTTACTGGATCATACCTGGAGAGGGTTTCGGGATTTCGTCCCAAGCCTATCCCCCAGGCCCTGGAGGCCCTTACACAGTAATAGTTCTGAAGTGAAGTAACTAGTAACGATGTAATATTTCTTTATATATATATATATATAATATATATATATATATATATATATATATATATATATATATATATATATATATATATATATATATATATAATTTTAAACTACATGCTGTAGATTGTTCCCAATATGAAAGGAATCTTGATATTTTCCATAATAAAATCATGCAAGAAGAGAACTTAAATACTTTATTTTTTGTATCAAAAGTGGTGGTGTAAAGATAGTTTTGTGGATCATTTAACTGAATAGTTTGAATTTTAATGTTTTGTCATATATTGGTGTATTTGTACATTTAACCATTGATGCATGTTTGGCAAGTGTTAATTTAAAATGTTGTGAACAAACACTTGAAAAGCTGTGTGTTTTGAATGCTTGTTTTTTTTATAGGTGTATTTTTTCAGTTTGTTTTTAACAAACATTAGAAGTAGGCCTTCCTGATCTGTTTTAATGAAACAATAAAGTACAAAGTAAGCAGTTTCCTTATTACCTAATACAGTATAGAAGTAAAATGTGTGTATTTATTAACACATTTAAAATGCAAAAATATACTTGCAAGAATATGCCCACATTTGCTGACTATGTTATAAGCTGTGGCGATTAAAAGAACCTTCAAATCAAGGGATGCCTCCACAATCATCTGTGTATCCCACCTCCAATATTAGTAAGCCCTTCTTTACTTTTCTCTGAAGGTAAAAAAACAACAACACACACAGAGATCACAATAACGTGATGCATCAAATGAACAAATCCACAAGGGCCGTGATGAGGATTCGAACCTGCGTCCGGGAGCATCCCAGACACTGCCTTAATCGACTGAGCTACGACAGGGTGAAAAGGGTCGAAACCGAAGTTCTACTGGACTTACTGGATCCCGTGGCCTCTCCAAGGCACAAACCAGAACTTCGGTTTCAACCCTTTTCACCCTGTCATAGCTCAGTCGATTAAGGCAGTGTCTAGGATGCTCTCGGACGCAGGTTCGAATCCTTGTCACGGCCCTTGTGGATTTGTTCAAAAAACAACAAATTAACCTAAAGTACGTAACTATATTACCGAGACTGCCTTAATGCAATCAATGGACTTTCATTTCCTTTTCAAAGAGATATCACTGTACGTTATTATGTTGTAGGCAGGTGCGTACGTCCCTTCCATACAACCAACCAAAACCCATAGTGCTTGTACTTTGATCAGATCACCATGTACGCTTCCTGCTCTCGGAGAGGGGTTCAGCATCACACTTATAGGGGGTGTGGCTCCAACACTGGCCTCATTGTCACGTGTAGACTCCCAATTCGAGCCGCTGTGACTTCCCCACTCTCTTCCTTGGTTGGTATGAACTCGCTCCCCCATTTTTTGAATTGTAATTCTGTACCACCCTGTCCACAGCTGTGGTTCGTTCTCTCTCTCTCCTACATTCTTGGAAGCCTCACTAGGACAAGGGCAAACACCAATAAATTATATACATTTACTAGACAGAGAGCATGTACAACACATACAAGGTACAATAATGCCTCCAACACTATTATTATAGTCAGGTTGCATACAATCCCATCAGGACTTTTATCAGCTGCTTATATATAGTGGTAGCCCAACTCCTGGCTTGCCACTTATGCTACCAACCTTACCTAGTGGGTTAAATCCTGTAATACAATATTGCACTATCAGCTCTAGAATATATAAATATACACAAGGAAATCCAGCCCATGGCTGTAACACTACAGACATCTGTGTGAATATTCCTTGATAAAAAAAAAAAAAAAAAAAAAACCTTCCACTGCGTCTTGCACACCAATGATACTCAAGCACACTACCAACTCTATATAAGTAGTAACAAAGAACCTCTTCTTTACACCTAGGGGTTCACTACCCTCATCACCTTCAGGTTCTCTTAGAATTGTCTACCAGGGTCCTCCACAGCTCTTCCGGCTGCTACACCATGAAGTCTTCCTTGAACAGCAATGATGCTTCACCACTGGTACCACAAAAGCACGTGAAACTCCACCCCTCCTCTCAC
>NC_091150.1:46273637-46286137 GCF_040958095.1 Procambarus clarkii | reverse complement strand
TGACTAGTTGTACGTACTCGGTTAATTAAGAGCCGTTGGACAGAAAAGTGGTGTTATCTATGGACTGATGCCTCTAAATTTTGAACCATATGAACTAAGGTTTCCATTCTATAACCAATGTTCCAGCAATGTGTAAATATTTCATTCAAAATAATCTGCTACCAGAAATTTTAGCCAAATCTGCCCAGTTTACAAACTGTAGGTAGTAACTAAGTGGCTGTAACCTATCCACCGCTGCCCACTGGATTGGGGGGGGGGGGCGGTGTGCAGGACAAACATATCAGTTGTGACACTAGATCTCCACATATGTCAGTTGGTTAACTTAGAAACTGTACTTGTGGTCGATCTCGAACCAATTTATGATGTGACGACTGATACTGAATTTTGTAACTAGCTCATCAAGATTGTAACTTGCTTAGCTAAATGAATTATAGGGTTCAGTCCCTGAGCCCATTATGTGCCTCTTTAACCCTTTCCACTACCGTCCTCAAGATGGGTATTGGGTGCATAATAAATGAACTAAACTAACTAACTATATCACCATCTCCTTAAAGCTAGATCATTATGGCGGTCATAACGAGGTTGACTGGGTTGAAGTTTGGGGTGCTTTTTTCTTCCTTTAAACTTATTGTGGGGACGGGCTCGTGCCCAGAATTTATGTGGAATTTGTCTCTTCTGGAGGGCATGTTTCTTGATGTCTGTTGGCTCTGTGGGCTTCTCGCTGTTTTGTGGCAAGTTGAATGACCCAAAAACATTTGCAGGCGAACGGATGCCAAGTAACCTGAAGAAAAGTAATAAAGGCTAAAATATTAAATGAAATTCTTGATAAGATACACGATCTTAAGAAATGCATGTCAGGTTGGAATATATAATGAGTTAAGAATGGTTTAAAATCTTATGACTTGGTGTTACCTCCAATATACTTTATTGGCTTGTCAGTTTGTATTTATTTATTTATAAGAAGATACAATGGTTTTCTTTGTTTTATTTTTGAATAATGCACAGTACTGTATAGGTTGAAGAATTCTTAATTTATTGTAAATGGAGTTAAATATACAGCACTAGGTCTCTTTATTTGCATGGCATGTTTGCCTAGCTTTAGTCATACTTTGAGAACGTCAAAGATATACTTAATTTGAGTGTGATGTTCATGGGTTCTATTACATCTATCTAAAAAGTCTCCAGTCTGGGTTAGCACTGAGGTATAAGACTTTGGAGATGTAAATAGCACAAGTGAATGTAGAGATTATTCGTACGTGGTATATAAAAGAATTTGACCAGAGGGGCTATATGTTGTCTGATGATGAAATATGTTCTAGTTCTGTGAGCTTATTTTTACTGTGTAATGAGTGTAAAGTAAATCCAATTCCCAACAGCACTCGGTGACCTTTTTGAGCACAGATATTTCATCAAATCACCTCAAATGCAGGGTCCACGTAAGCAACATTTGTACAAACAAATGTTCCACACGCGACCCCTGAATGTGAGGTGTTTTGATAAAATATGTGCCCAAAAAGGTCACCGAGTGCTGTTAGGAAATGGGTCAAGGGTCTTATCACTTCCAATTCTTTTAACGGTCTTTGTGACCTAGTGGTGAAAGTACTGGACATGCTAAGGTGCATGGAGCCCCCTGGCTGTCTGGGTACAAATCCTTCTGGGGTGAGGAGTTTTCTGATACATATTGGCTTGGGGATAATTCAAGCTTTTTTGCATATATATATATATATATATATATATATATATATATATATATATATATATATATATATATATATATATATATATATATGTATATATATATATATATATATATATATATAATATATATATATATATATATATATATATATATATATATATATATTATGTATATACACTAGCTGTACCCGGCCACGCGTTGCTGCGGCCCAGCAACGCGGCCTAGCAACGCGAACCTACTATGCAAGGTTCGATGTGCCTAATAAGCCAAATTTTCCCGAATTTGGTACAATATATATAGATATATATATATATACATATATGTATATATGTTGTACCTAGTAGCCAGAATGTCGTACTCGGCCAACTATGCAAGGCCGATATATATGCGAACAAGCCTGAATGGGCCCCAGGCATACATGCAACTGAAAACTCACATCCCAGAAGTGACTCGAATCCATACTGCCAGGAGCACATTGCAACTGGTGTACAGGGCACCACATCCACTCGACCATCACGACCGGACAAAAGCTAATGGAAGCCGAGGCTATTTTTGTTCCCCACGTGTGCCCCAAAGAATGAGGTGATTTGATAAAATACTATGTCGAAGATTACCATCAGAGTGCCGGCGGGCTGATGGGCAAATAGCCTGGGCTACCATCAGCTTTCGTCCGGTCGTGATGGTCGAGTGGATTAGGTGCCCTGTACACCAGTTGCAATGTGCTTCTGGCAGTATAGGTTCGAGTCACTTCTGGGGTGTGAATTTTCAGTTATATATATATATATTAGTCGGTCGGATTAAACACAACAAGCATGTTGTTGTTGTTTCAGATTCAGCTACTGGGGACCAAAAGTTGCAAGTAGCGCGGGCTATGGCGAGCCCGTAGTGGACTTATCTGTCAAAGGAGCGGGGCTGTCTAAGCACTAACCAAACAGATAGTAAATTAACGAATTATAATCACTTATTCTTATGACCGCAATATATTTCTCTGTTGTCAATTATAAAAAATTATTGCCATTCGTCCTATTGGAAAATGAAAGTTAAGGGGCATAATACATATATTAAATCTAAAAAATTTGTAGGCTCAGGACATTGTGCCTCCCTTGATATTCCAGCCCTGCTTGCAATGACAGCCCCAGCGCTCATTTGCCAGACTAGTCCACTACGGGCTCACCATAGCCCGCGCTACTTGCAACCTTATGTTCCCAGTAGCTGAATCTGAAACAACAACAACATGCCTACAATGTCGGTGTTTAATCCCAGATGGACAAAGATTTAAGGGGTTGGACACCGTCCGTCACTCCATCCCCACAGCTCTTCTGAATGTATTCCTGTAGTCATACAGGGTTAGCTTCTAATGGTTACAATGACTGCGGTTTACCTTTGTGGGACGCTTGACTCACCTCTCAGGTACGTATGGGACGGAGAGCAAGACAATAGTGACCACAAGCATGGACGACAGCACCAGCGCCCGGTACCTGCGGCCACAACACAACCAAGTGAAAATACTGTCATAAGTGTGGTATATGTACCTCATGTTTGTTTCTGGCATCTATGATAAGGCAGTATGCATTGATGTAGTGGATATAAGTTATAGCCCATATAGGATGCACTCATCTGCCATACTGCACCACCTTCCTCACCATGAAACTAATGCTAAATTGAAACATGATGTACTGCTATAATTGTTGCATCAATCAAATAGTGAGTTTGGCCATGTAGTAACTAGATGTTTGCCTCTAAACTTTAGTAAATATCCCTGTCATGCTCAATGAAAACCCGATGAATAATTGTGCAAATAAGTAAATCAATAATATATATATATATATATATATATATATATATAATATATATATATATATATATATATATATATAATATATATATAACATATACAGTATGTATGTATATATGAGTGAGAGTGTTTCTATCAAAAGTTAGTCAGATGCCTGGGGGGGGGGGTAGCATCACCCAACTTTGTAGGGTAAATGGTCTGGTGTACGGGACAGGCATAGACAGGTCGGGGTTAGTCTTATTGGTGGTATTAAGAGGAGGGTCGAGCCCAATAGTGCTCCTCCCTGCCCATAATCGGTGGAAGGTGCCTTTGCAAGTCCTTAGATTTCCACTAGAAAGGCTGAAAGTGAATACAGTTGCATAATGAAATCACATTAACGTGATGAATCAATGAAAAAATCAGTATGAGTCATGAACGGGGTTTGAACCAACTCATTTGGTACTAAGCAAATGCCATTGTCCACTGCACCAAGATTTGGTAAAAAGCAAGGTAACCTGAGATTTCCTGAAACCTCGAGGAGTCCTGAGGCTTCAACTGATGCCCAATCAGGGTTTCATGCATTGCCCCCATTGCCCGCCATTTTATCTGTTTCGATCTTAAATTGTAGCAGGGCTTTGGGATTTACGGCATCGATGGGTAGGCGATTCACTGGGCTTATAACCCTATGCGTTAAGAAGCATCTCCTGTTTTCTGTCTTAATTACAATGTGGCTTGTTGAGCTTGAATCCGTTGCTCCGTGTTCGTGTTACATCTGTCCTTTTGAAGAAGTAATCTGGATCAATACCTTCCAAGTTTTTCAATATTTTAAAAAGTTTCAATGAGATCAGTCCTGTTATATCTGGTTTGTAGCGCTGTTAGCCCCTGTGGCGCTCAACTGTTCCAGGTAGGTTTCCAGCTATGTAAGAAGCCCTTACGAAACGCTTCTAAGCGTCACACCATTAATAAAAAAATGATTTTTGGATTGAGATGTATTTCTTTCTTATCTCAATAAACATACTTGAACTTGATATGATAGAGCCCGGTAGGCTCAGGAACCTGTACATTACTTGATTGACAGTTGAGAGGTGGGACCAAAGAGCCAGAGGTCAACCCCCGCAAGCACAACTAGGCAACTAATTAAGTACACGCAGACACACACACACACATACGAACGGCATTCAGAAACTTGTGTAAGGAATCATTCAGAACTTTGTATACCACATATGTCAGGCCAATCCTGGAGTATGCAGCCCCAGCATGGAGTCCATATCTAGTCAAGGATAAGACTAAACTGGAAAAGGTTCAAAGGTTTGCCACCAGACTAGAACCCCGAGCTGAGAGGTATGAGCTACGAGGAAAGACTACGGGAATTAAACATCACTTCGCTGGAAGACAGAAGAGTTAGGGGGACATGATCACCACATTCAAGATTCTCAAGGGAATTGATAAGGTAGATAAAGACAGGCTATTTAACACAAGGGACACACGCACTAGGGGACACAGGTGGAAACTGAGTGCCCAAATGAACTACAGAGATATTAGAAAGAACTTTTTTAGTGTCAGAGTAGTTGACAAATGGAATGCATTAGGAAGTGATGTGGTGGAGGCTGACTTCATACACAGTTTCAAGTGTAGATATGATAGAGCCCAATAGGCTCAGGAACCTGAACACCTGTTGATTGACGGTTGAGAGACGGGACCAAAGAGCCAGAGTTCAACCCCCGCAAGCACAATTAGGTGAGTACACACATACACACACATATATATATATGACTGAAAACTCACACCCCAGAAGTGACTCGAACCCATACTCCCAGGAGCAACGCAACTGGTAACTACAGGGCGCCTTAATCCGCTTGACCATCACGGCCGGACAAAAGGAAGTGATAGCCAAGACTATTTGAACCACTTCCCCGCCGGCAACTCGGATGGTAATCTTGGGCATAGCATTTCACCAAATCACCTCATTCTTTGGGGCACACGTGAGGAACACAAATGCGAACAAGCCTGAATGGTCCCCAGGACTATATGCGACTGAAAACTCACACCCCAGAAGTGACTCGAACCCATACTCCCAGGAGCAACGCAACTGGTAACTACAGGGCGCCTTAATCCGCTTGACCATCACGGCCGGACAAAAGGAAGTGATAGCGTGTGCCCCAAAGAATGAGGTGATTTGGTGAAATGCTATGCCCAAGATTACCATCCGAGTTGCCGGCGGGGAAGTGGTTCAAATAGCCTTGGCTATCACTTTCTTTTGTCCGGCCGTGATGGTCAAGCGGATTAAGGCGCCCTGTAGTTACCAGTTGCGTTGCTCCTGGGAGTATGGGTTCGAGTCACTTCTGGGGTGTGAGTTTTCAGTCGCATATAGTCCTGGGGATCATTCAGGCTTGTTCGCATTTGTGTTCCTCACGTGTGCCCCAAAGAATGAGGTGATTTGGTGAAATGCTATGCCCAAGATTACCATCCGAGTTGCCGGCGGGGAAGTGGTTCAAATAGCCTTGGCTATCACTTCCTTTTGTCCGGCCGTGATGGTCAAGCGGATTAAGGCGCCCTGTAGTTACCAGTTGCGTTGCTCCTGGGAGTATGGGTTCGAGTCACTTCTGGGGTGTGAGTTTTAAGTCGCATATAGTCCTGGGGACCATTCAGGCTTGAGAGAGAGAGAGAGATGTGTGTGTGTGAGAGTGGGGGGGGGGGTTAGGTAGACAGACAGACAGACCTGGACAATGCCGGGTACCCCCTGAAGTAATGTATAAATGTGTGATACTGGAAAACTGAGCAGTGGTCTTGACAATTAAGGCGACAAGTGTTGCACTGGAGCTCACTAACACCGTCCACACTAACACTTGCACACTTCCCTACCGTCTAACAAATATTTGTTAGAAGGTAATTTGTAAAGTTATTTTCATCATTTGTCGCATCATTTGTAAAGTCACTTATAGCAATAAATTGTAAATAATTGGACATGTATATTAAAGAATTGTACCTGTGTGAGGCGATGAGGGTAGGGAGTGTGTGCCTGCACCAGTACACCCAGGGGAACACAGGCTGTGGTACACTCCCCAGCATGTTCAATACATGCCGATATAGTTCCTTTCTCAACCTAATAATGACAAAAATATGTATATTAATTTTTTGTTGATTTTAGCTCTAGTTACTTTATCAATGTAAGAAGTTGTTATTAAGAAAGTTTTATAATTTTTAATGGGGGTTCATAATATGATCCTGCATGAAAAAGTGGGAAAGTTTCTGTAGGAAGAAATCGTCTGCCTCACTGGCTGCGCCTGGATGAGCGCGCACCAAAACAGGGTATTTAATGCGGTCAGCAGGGGTCATTTCCCCACCCCCTCCTCGCTCCTGTGCCAGGTAAGTTTACTACGCTCACCATAGCCCGTGCTACCTGAAAATTTTTGTTCCGAGTAGCTGAATCTAAATCAACAGGGGTCACAACCTCCTCTAAACCAGCAAACGGGACCGCACAACACGTAGACTGGACTCTTATGAAAGCACACGCGCCCCTTCTCCTCGCCTCGCCATGTGCTCTGGGCAGATTGTCGCTCCCACCAGCCGCGGACTGCTACTGTCGGGAATTCAACTACGCAAAACTCGTAATAGTTTATCCAGTGGACCTCATTAATCATCTGGCCCCCATGAGCGCGCTGAGGACGCCGGGACTTGCCAACGCCACCCTCAGGTACAGCACCACACCACGTGGTCCCCACCGCCAGGTCTTCTCCAGATCTTCTTAAACTCTGCAAACTTTGAACTTCCCTACCCCTTCAGGGGTACAAGCGTGGGTGCCCTCTTGGCGCCAGGACCGTCCTCCGTCACCGGCGCCCACAGACATCGCGACCGCCAGCTTCAGGTACAGTTTAGTTACTCTCGTTGACGCCGTCCCGTGTTCTTACAAGAGTTCTTACATTCTCGTACAGCCACTAGCACGCATAGCGTTTCCGGCAAGTCCTTAATCATATGTTTCCCGGAATACGACCCACCAAATCGTTTAACAACCAGGTACCATTTTACTGTTGGGTAAACAGCTAGAGGCTACAGTTAAGGATTGACGCCCAGTAAATCCTCCCCGGCCAGGATACAAACCCAGGACAAAGCACTCGCGAAACGTCAGGAGAGTGTCTTACCACTACGCCACGGGACAGCACCAGGGACCGCCCCACACCTCGACCACAGCACCAGGGACCGCCCACAGTGTTACCGCCGCCCCCACCCCCACTCACCTCGTTTGTGCCTAGTGCCCCCCAGACGTTTGCCCAACGTCCGGCTTGCCCCTGTCGCCCTCCTACAGTAAAAAATCCTTGACAGGCGGTCGAAGTTTGGTCGAGCATGCCTCGTGTTTGGCCGGGCAAGCCTCGTACGTGTCTGGTCGGGAAAGCCTTGTGTCTGGTCGGGTAGGCCACGTGTTTGGTCTAGCAAGCTGCGTGGTCGGTTGGGTAGCCTCGTGGCTGGTGGTCAAGCCTCATGTTTGGTCGAGCAAGCCTTGTGTTTGGTCGAGCAAGCCTTGTGTTTGGTCGAGCAAGCCTTGTGTTTGGTCGAGCAAGCCTTGTGTTTGGTCGAGCAAGCCTTGTGTTTGGTCGAGCAAGCCTTGTGTTTGGTCGAGCAAGTCGCGGGTCTGGTCAAGTATGCTGCGGGTTTGGTCGAGCATACCTTGAGTTAGGTTGCCTCCCGTCCTCCCTCTTCGCCTCCGTGAGCTGGTCGCCACCCCTCCCCCTATTTCCGCCCGCCACTGCCCCCGCCTGCGCGCCCTATCCGCCACCGTGCCCGCCCGGGCCCGCCGCTTCGCCGCATGCTCTTTATCAAATTCAAAATACAAAATGTTTATTCAGGCAAAAGTATATACATAGAAGATGAGTTACAAACATAATGTTGGATTTATGGATAGAGCTAGTACATACAATACCTAAAGCCACTAATACGCACAGTTTTCATAAATAAATAAATGTTTATTCAGGTAAGGTACATACATACAAGAGGTTTTACAAAAATTGATAGATTTATAGATAGAGCTAGTACATACAATGCCTAAAGCTACTATTACGCAAAGCGTTTCGGGCAGGAAAAACATTAAAGACTAAAACTTAATACTAATTGAGATTAAAGTATAAAATGTGTTGAGAACAATCAAAAATAAAAATAAAAATAAAAAAGGGGGGAACATGGCAGAAAAAGCAGCACAAATACAATTAGGTCGACAAACAGCGTTGTTTAAAAAACAGACATGGGTTGACAATATAGGGGTAAGGTAGGCTACAAGGAATTTATTAGGTAGTGCTTCGTTTTTATCAGTTTGGTTGAGAGAGGTACAGTCTTTAACATGATTGGGAAAGTCATTCCACATTCTGGGTCCCTAGATTTGTAGAGCATTTCTAGTTTGGTTAAGTCGTACTCTTGGAATATCAAAACTGTATTTGTTTCTGGTGTGGTGCTCATGGGTTTTGTTACAACCTTCAATGAAGCTTTTGAGGTCAGGATTGGCATTACAGTTCAGCGTTTTATATATGTATAATACACATGAGAGAATATTAATGTGCAGTGACTTAATATCTAACATATTCAGAGATTTGAGAAGGGGTACCGAGTGATGTCTGGGGCCAGAGTTGGATATTGTCCTAATAGCAGCTTTGTGTTGAGTAATTAGGGGACGTAAATGATTTTGGGTAGTAGAACCCCAAGAACAAATACCATAATTGAGATATGGATAGATGAGGGAGTAATAGAGCGTCACCAGGGCAGGGCGAGGTACATAATATCTGATCTTAGAAAGAATGCCAACAGTTTTTGAAACTTTTTTTGATACATTTAGAATGTGTCTCTGGAAATTCAGCTTGTGGTCAATGAGTTTGCTTTTCGGGCAAACAGTGTTTTCCCGTCAAAAACAGCACCGCTTTTCTGCAAAAAGCAGTGGCCATTTCTTCCTTCTTTTTTTTTTTTTTTTTTTTTTTTTAGATATATATGAGTTGTTAGATTCTTGTACAGCCACTAGTACGCGTAGCGTTTCGGGCAGGTCCCTGGAATACGACCCCCACGAAGAATCGTTGTTACAACCAAGTATCTATTTTACTGTTGAGTTAAACAGAGGCTACAGTTAAGGATTTGCGCCCAGTAAATCCTCCCCGGCCACGATACGAACCCATGACATACTTATCTTGTGATAAGTATGTTGCAAGGCAATAATTTTCAATGTACACTGTACTTTGATCCCGCCAATAAGCTATATTTCCCATTCCTCAAACCAATCTTAAAGGATTTTGAAAGGATGAATTTAGTTTATACAAAATATGAAGCAGATCAGTGTAGCCTTAATTCACACTGACTTAGAAAACTTCACTCTTGGAATATTCGGAAGAATCCTACATCCTGATCATGCAAAGCTTGATGTTAATTTGGACTTAAATTCCATTTATCTGCCCCTGGAGAAAGTGGACATTGGTCCTATTAAGTTTTCTACACTTTTGGCCACTAACAATCAAACAAAAAATGCTATAAACCAGGAAAAGCTTCAAAATGTTCAAGAAAGATGCCATAAATTTTTGGTGAAAGCTTGCAAAGAGCTTCTTCTCACATTCTTAGTAATCCTGAAACTTTCAAAAAGGTGAAAAAAAAATTCAAAAAGGTTAAAACAATTGTTGCTTATCATTTGAACCACCATTGTCAGTGATAAAATATGAGTGCAATATACAAGAATGAGGTTGTGGATACAGACGAAGATCTTGATAATCTTCAACTGTGAAGACGAGGAATTGCAGTGATAATATTAATACAACCATTAAAGCATGTAGTGTTTCTCTGTGTATTAAAATATATTACTCTGAAAACCGTATCAGTCGCTAAACAAAATATTAGGCTACTTTAATTACAAATTCGCTACTTATAGGCCGTCAGCTCGCTACTTTTATCAATTTGTTTTTTGTATTTTAATTCGAATCTGGCAACCCCTTCTTTGAGGAGGGAGGGATGGTGGTGGGGGGGGGGGGACGGCACCAGCTGGCCCTGCTGGTGGACAATGCTGGCAGTGTCCCCCCAGAACCCCTCAAAGTGATAGGCTTCCACTTCTGGCAGTAACCTTAGTATACATGGCAGCTCAGTTGACTTTTGTAACCCATTTAACCCATAATTAATTAAGACTACCATTAATGCTTACTTAAGGAATAAATTCACACTGCACAAATAAGTTACGGGAAGAATGTACGATTGCTAGAGACATGAAAGTAAAAGACTCTTTTACAAATTACAGGTATTGTCAGGCAACATCACCGTGACAAGGTAACTGAGGAAAGGAGGATAGAAGCACAGACCAGTGAATCTGTACGATGGTACAACATGGTTGCAGCTGGCAATCCCAATCATTATAAACGAAGAGGAGGAGGACGCGGGAGAGAGTCAGTAATACTGAGAATCCGTCTTGGATACAAATATCTATGGAGATACGGAACGGAAACAACAGTTGATCAGCAAAGTTGTTTGAGTTAGGAAATCACTATTTGTCAAATATTGATACTGCTCTTAAAAAATTCCCCCATTTTGCACCCGCAAGATAACGTAAGCTTTTAAGGGTTGACAGATGTTAATCTTATTGTTTGAGGAGCTGTTCACTTGAGACAGTTAAGCAAGTCCCAGCTGTGTCTGGGTACAAGTGACAGGATGAACAACCCAGCGGGTTTTCTTCCTATTGGGGAGTGTTGTACATATTTGCTGCTATGGCGGTGTGTCCACTCACAGAATGAGTGGCGCTGCCCAATAAACTCGCCCCTCGGGGCAAAATTAAAAAAAAATAGTAACTAACCTATAAATAATTGTAATAACAGTGAATATTAATTCATGCTAAACAATATTATTTAATAAATTAGTCCCATTCCATTGCAGAGTTTCAGAGTACAGACAATTTTTTAATTATCAGTTTTTATTTTTTAAATTTATTTATTTATTTATTTATTTATATATATACAAAAAGGTACATTGGGATTGTGAGGATACATATAGCATAGTAATTACATTCTTGTAAAGCCACTAGTACGCGCAGCGTTTCGGGCCGGTCCTTAATCTAAGAAACTTATAAGTAGGTAAATACTTGCAAAACTTATAAAAATTATAAATGATGAGTTAGTTCATATAATGTTACTGTGACACGCCACCAGGGGCGGCACCTGGTCCACCCACCACCACCACAGTCGTGTGACACGCCACCAGGGGCGGCACCTGGTCCACCGACCACCACCACAGTCGTGTGACACGCCACCAGGGGCAGCACCTGGTCCACCCACCACCACTACAGTCATGTGACACGCCACCAGGGGCAGCACCTGGTCACCCACCACCACCACAGTCGTGTGACACGCCACCAGGGGCGGCACCTGGTCCACCGACCACCACCACAGTCGTGTGACACGCCACCAGGGGCAGCACCTGGTCCACCCACCACCACCACAGTCATGTGACACGCCACCAGGGGCGGCACCTGGTCCACCACCACCACCACAGTCGTGTGACACGCCACCAGGGGCGGCACCTGGTCCACCGACCACCACCACAGTCGTGTGACACGCCACCAGGGGCAGCACCTGGTCCACCCACCACCACCACAGTCGTGTGACACGCCACCAGGGGCAGCACCTGGTCCACCCACCACCACCACAGTCATGTGACACGCCACCAGGGGCGGCACCTGGTCCACCCACCACCACCACAGTCGTGTGCCACGCCACTAGGGGCGGCACCTGGTCCACCGACCACCACCACAGTCGTGTGACACGCCACCAGGGGCAGCACCTGGTCCACCACCACCACCACAGTCATGTGACACGCCACCAGGGGCAGCACCTGGTCCACCCACCACCACCACAGTCGTGTGGGAACTCGATACATGCTTTTCAAACCTCATCCTGGTCTCCAGTGCCTCGCTAGCAGTGACAGGTGTGATGGACAATGACCTCACTCACAGCTTTTACTGAGCTGTTACTTCCCAGCCATCGACAATGCTCCGCTACTGTTAAGATCTCACTGTTACAGACAACA
>NC_091150.1:46164612-46273137 GCF_040958095.1 Procambarus clarkii | reverse complement strand
AATATATATATCTCCATGCTTATGGCACCTCTGTTTTTCACTGGCTCTGTTCTGCATTTCCTGCTATATCTTTCACTGCAGTAAATTATTAATTTATTGTGCTAAATCTGGGGTGGGGAACGAGCAACCTTTTATGTACTCTGTGCAGCTTTTGAAAGGCATTTAAATTAATGAAATTTAATCTGTAAGTTTGTGATGTTCAGTATTTGAATATACACATAAGGCCATTCAATGCATGGCCTTATGAAATCTTTGCTAAGTAAATCTCTTTTTTGTATACGAAAGGTTCCCACCCCTCTGTTAACTAATGTAATATGAATGAATGTGTGATATTTTCAATGTTTTATTATTTAATATCTAGAAGTTTTAGTAGTGGGAACTGGGTTATAATGCATATTTGTATTGCAACTGTTACATACAAAACTAAAATACATGAATAAGAAACCTATGTTTTTTCATACAATATATTGTAACTAATGTTTTTAAATTTACTTATTTAAGGTTTATTGTGGAACCGAAGAATTTAGTTTTGAGGAGTTAAAAGCTGCAAACTACTTCAAAATACAAAGAGAGAAAGAGAAAGTAAAATATGGTAAGATCTTTAATGTATTTTGGAAAAATTAACACTTTCAGAATAATTTCTTTGCAAATAAGAATTAGAATATACATATACTGTAATGAAAAAATATAAGTGCTCCATACTTGATCTTGCATATACAAGATTTTATATAATTTAATTTTATGATATCTATTCCTGAAATTTTGATGCAGTAATTATTAGTTTTATTGATTTTTACATTTTTTTGTATTATGAGAAATCTAAATATTAGCACAGATTTCTAAAGAGTACCATATTTGCATGAGTTCATCAAGCACTTTTTGGCCAAAGTCAAAACAAATTTTAATTTACTGTACCACCTTGTGTCTCCATCCAAATGATCAATACATCACTTTTAATGCAAGGGTAGGTACTATAGCATTCCATAAAAGAAACACTTCAGCCCACTCACATCAGTGTGGAACTCCCCTCTTCTGTGGAACCCCCCTCGCCCCTTTTCCCCATGTTGCACAGGACAGGGATGTGGGTGTGCACATTTGTTGGAGTGTTGAAAGTGTTGGGCGTCAACATCCACAACCCACGGCTTCATCTGAGTTGTCCGTTTAAACTATAAAATCTACTTTCTTAAATAGGTATACTGTGTATTGTGTTTCAGATGAGCTAATTCTGATGCGTGAAAGGATCAAAGAACAAGACAGGATGATAAAACAGTTACTGCAAGGATGTAGCCAGCAGAAACATGCTCAAGCAACACAGGTCTGTTTGCTAAATATATAAATGATTAGCTTTGTCAAATATATTTCCATTATAGATTTTGAAAGTGTCTACCTACCTGTTGTTGGTTTCGAAAATCAGCATCCCTGCATCCTGGTCTGTGACCAGGCCGCCTCGTTGGTGGCTTGGGTGGAACTTGATAAATACCTCCTTCGGAGGTATTTATCAAGTGCTCTCTTGAACACCATGAGAGGTTGGGTAGTTATGCCTTTGTGTAGAGGGAGTGTGTTGAAATGTCTTGGGCCCTTCATGTTGATAGAATTCTCTCAGCATACCTATTGCATCTCTGCTTTTCAATGCGGCTATTTTGCACATCTTGCCATGCCTCCTGATTTTATGTGGAGTTATTTCTATGTGCAAATTTGGAACCAGCCCCTCTATTATTTTCCAAGAGTACAATACAATACAATACAACAATACAATTTTATTTAGGTAAGGTACATACATACAATAAATATTTACAAGGATTGTTTGACTTATAGGTAGAGCTAGTACATACAATGCCTAAAGCCACTATTACGCAAAGCGTTTCGGGCATAAATTAAATTATGAAATATATAAAGTATATATATATAATTATATAATTATAAAGTAAATTATTATGCATCTGCATTCTAGAAAATACAGATTTAAAATTGTTATTAAGCAATTCCAGTAATTTACATGTTTTTATTGAGTGAATTTGAGCAGTAAAATACCTTGTGACTTTCTCCAAGTCAGCAATTACTCTAGCTTTGAATTGTACTGTTAGTGTGCAACAATATGGAGAGCCACCCTGGAGAGCACTAGTGTTAAAAAGTATCATCATTAGTATGGCATCTCTTGTTTGAGATGTTCTTGTTATCCAACTTGTCATTTTTCTTGCAATTGTGACATTTACTTTTTTGGGTTCTTTAAAACTATGGTCTTGTAACAACATAAAAGATATTACTCCCTAATATCTTTTATTGTGCTTTGCTTTCAATAATGTGGTTTGACTACATTTTGTGTAGTTTCCATTTTGATATTTTCGTTTTGCATAGTGCAGTAGCCTGAAATTATCTTCATTTAACAGGTTATTTTTGGATGCCCATTTAAAGACCCAATTAAGATCAGATTAAAATTGAATTTGCTGAATTCTCCACTTCGATTAAGACTAGCTGCACAGGTCTATTGCCGAAGCTTGTCTGAGCTTCAATTAGGTTGTGATCTGCATAACATATATTTGTAATCATTATTTTCTTATATGATGTAAGGTGTTTTCTAGTTGATACTACTATTTGCAGGTTTCATGCAAAGCTGTCACTTATCTGTAAGAAGTCATTTGTGTGTGAAAGTTCTTTTAGATTGCTTCGTGGGATTCTCTGATATAGCTGTATTTGCCACTTTGGCATCCTGACGACATGTATTGCAGTCATCCAAACAATGCATGCAGTTTGGTGGATGATGGCATTAATTTTTGGTTATTCTTATTAACAAGTACACCTGTACAGTAGAACCTCGGTTTTCAACTGCCTCCTTTTTAGAATTTTTCGGTACTCGAACTCAATTTCTTTCAAAATTTTGACACTGTCCTCAAGTTTGCTAATACATGTACTGTATGGGTTAACAAGCATGTGGTTCTGTTCTGCTGGGTGAGGCGAGTTCACTTTACCAGTTTATCCCTCCTAGTGATGATTGCTGTGGGAACCGACCTGTGAAATTTATATTTATTTCATTTATATAGAATTTATATTTATGTTAATTTATATATTTCAATAGCAATTTGTATGATGTTAAGTGAACTGTATTTCTGCAAATTCTCACAAATCGATCCTTAGACATTAGGGGGGGTTATATTAAATTGATATATATGCAGCCAATCAAACTACAGTATTAAACTACATATATTAGTATATAAATTGAGGAGGTGTCTTATCTTATTGTACAGCAGGCTTAGTCCACCAGGTATAACTAGGATCTTGAGGTTATCTTGAGATGATTTCGGGGCTTTAGTGTCCCCGCTGCCCGGTCCTCAACCAGGCCTCCACCCCAGGAAGCAATCCGTGACAGCTGACTAACACCCAGGTACCTATTTTACTGCTAGGTAACAGGGGCATAGGGTGAAAGAAACTGCCCATTGTTTCTCGCCGGCGCCCGGGATAGAACCCGGGACCACAGGATCACAAGTCCAGCGTGCTGTCTGCTCGGCCGACCGGCTCCCTTAGTAGGATGTAGCCACCAAATTATCCTCGTGAGAGGCTAGCTTCCATCACCCAAGTAACTGATGTACCAAGATTAATTCTTGCTTCCTCTTCTTGTTCCTGTCAAAGGGCACTAGCTGTAAAGCCAGAATCCTAATATATGACAGCTATATCAGAGAAAACACTGTATATTATTAGATAAGGACCAAGGCTTAATTACCTGTGTTGAGTCAATCGTTCGTGTTCTAACCGGAAATAATCCTGTAACATAACATTACTGGCTAATAATGACTTAGATAAGATTTCGGAAAGACACTTCCCTTGTGGTTGTTGACAGCGTGTTAATGATGGTAGAGCACTAATAGATTTGATCTCCATAACACTTCGTCCAAGAGAAATTATAGGAGAGGAATTTGCTCCAACGACTCTGGTCTTAACAATGGCTGATCTTCCTAACTACTCACGCTTGGCTCACTTTGTCCAGATGTCAATATGTGGTAGAAGGGTCACATTTACTTTATTTTGATACTGATAATTGTTAACTCAAATGAGATGTTTTATGGTGTAAGTCCAAAGACTACTGTATTTATGAATAATTCCCAACAGAATAACTGGTGAACTTATAGTACTATGTGGCAATCATATTCTGTTTTCTATTGACGGAAAATTCCACTACAAGCTACATTTTCTATGGGTTAACTTGTGTATACAACACAGCAGCAATATTATCTACATATTGCATGTAATATTAATAAATGGTGTCAGGTTTTCCGACAATTGCTCTGTGGGCGAGGGCACCTGACAGCTGAGTGGACAGCGCTTCGGATTCATAGTTCTGAGGTTCCGGGTTTGATCCCCGGTGGAGGCTGAGAGAAATGGGCAAAATGTTTCTTTCACCCTGATGCCCCTGTTACCTAGCAGTAAATAGGTACCTGGGAGTTAGACTGCTGCTACGGGCTGCTTCCTAAGGATATGTAACAAAAAGGTCTGATTGAGGATCGGGCCGCAGGGACGCTAAGTCCCGAAATCATCTTAAGATAACCTCAAGATCGCGCTTGAATATTGTATTTGAAAGGACAACAGGATGGATGGTGGGGGGGGGGGCTGGATGGATGGATTGCGAGGGGACTGGATGGATGGATGGGGTGGGGGAACTGGATGGATGGATGGATGGTGGAGGGTGGGGAACGAATAGATGGAAGGGGCGGGACTGAATGGATGGAGGGTGGGGGGGGGAACTGAATGGATGGATGGTGGGGCATAAGAAATATTGCCAGAACAACCGTGGACATCTTCAAGAGAAAACTAGATAGTTTTCTTCAAGAAGTGCCGAACCAACCAGGCTGTGGTGGACATGTGGGCCTGTGGGCCACTCCAAGCAGCGGCCTGGTGGACCACTCTCTCACAAGTCAAGCCTAGCCTCGGGCCGGGCTTTGTGAGAACAACAACTCTCAGAACTCCTTGAAGCATGTATCCTCACTCTCCCCATACACCAACACTGCTCCTCCCTCCTCACCATCTCCCATGTGCCAACAAGAGTCCTCAGTAAAGGTAAAGTGTAGTTAAATGTTCACTTGTTTTATTTATGGTTTATTTTTATACCTGATTGTTTTTTGTGTGATAAATATGAGTAGTGTCCTGTATAAAATGTATTTTTAAGGTAATATTTTTGGGTGTGTGGAACAGATTAATTCAATTTACATTATTTCTTATTGGAAAATTTGTTTCGGTTATCGAACCGTCTCTGAGAATGGATTAAATTAAAAAATGGAGGTACCACTGTATAAACATTGTGATTGAAATATTTTAACAGTGGGCTGTGTGCTCACCGGCAATGGCCAGCTTACCTTGCGGTGCGATGCGAGTTGTCTGCCAGGCCCACGAAAGTGTTATACTAAGATTAATACAGTACAGTTAATGCTATAGTGGGGTGACACCAAATGGGAATTTAATCCCTGTATATTGAGTAAGGGTTCATGTTATGGCACAGAGGCAACCTTTTCTAATATTTTATAGTTGTTTATGGAATTAATTTTCCGTAGATGAGACAAATGCCAGAGTTAGTGGTGAACTCGCCAGAAACTCACATGAAGTGCTTACTTAAGAAACGGAAGCGAGAGCAAAATGTTGAGGTAAGTTATAAGTGCGAAAAGTTGAGTTATCTTACAGCAGTAAATTGGATTATTTTTAAGGTGCCATATTACGTGATTTTTAATTTTAGTTTAACCACTGAACTGCGCCAACGGAGTATTCTCGGACGGTGGGAAACTGCGCCAACCGAGAAAACTTTTTTATTTTTTCGTAACCATTCTTAATTTGCGTGCGGTTGGTTGTGTACGAAATGGACTCTTATCACCTCCAGTGAGAGGCAGCCATCTTGGAAAAAATTCCCAGAATGCCCTAGCATTCTGGCAATTGCTGGCTGGGTTAGTACTCAGTGAGCAACCATGGGTGGCGCATGCACCTCTGGCTCCCAAACACCTGTCCAACGCAGTGATAAAAGATCGCGTGCTGTCAGTGAATTTCAAACCTTATTGTTTGAAGAACATAAGGGTCATAATATTGGTGAAGCTAGGTGCAATAAGGACCTAACACAAAGGTCTGATGCAAGTGATACAGCACCTATGAGGACGATACAGCGAGCGTATCCAGTTGTAACTCTAAGCACCACCCTTGCCCCTCTATGCTATCTCCTATGTATATAGATACATAGATGAATCGTTTTCTGCGTTGTGATGATGCATCTGATACAAGTAGCATAGATGAACAATGTTAGCGGCTTCCTTGGTGGTGTTTTCCAGTTATTTTCAAGAATAGCTGCATCTCTTCTTGACTGACGGACATTCTTTGAGGCTCGCTGAATCTCTTCCAGACTGATGGACACTCTTCGGGGCTGGCTGAATCTCTTCCTGTGTAGGATCTTACAAAGTGATCTTTTCATGACTACCTTACAAATTGATCTTTCCCTATAATCTTTTCAAGACTACCTTACGTTTTACAAGCTTGGCTACATACCACTAAAGCCGAGGGTGTACGTGAGTGCGTTATTTGCAAGCACACAGAACGAAGAAACGGGAAGCGAAAATCAATCTGTACCTGGTGCAACGAGAGCAAAGTAACACTGTGTACCATGGACTACTTTGTTGACTATTACTCACTTCCGAAGTACTGAGTGTGTAATACAGTACAGTGTGTTACTGTGTAAATAGTGTGTGAAACTGTACATATTGTAATTTTAGTGAATTTTTAACAAGAATGGTCCAGGACGGACCGAAACGTCGTTGTTCTTTCGCATTCTAGTGTGTGGTCTTTTCATCATTTAACAAGTAATATTGCGACAATAAACAGTTATTGTGGACACATTACTGACACATGTATCACAGTTCCATGGAACATTATGAACATTTTACTGTATACATATTGTAAAGGGCACAAATATGCATCATATATGATAAAAAAAAAAAGCATTGGAAATACAAAGAACAAATAATTGAAAATATATTTGTGCACCACCCGGTGCTTGAATGACCCCGCACGACCGTGTCTGGGCATGTCACACACGGGCGACCAGCCTCTGATGGCGTTACAGCGCACCTTGTCCACGTCCCCACAGCCAAAGTAAGTGGAATTTGGTATTTATTTTTACATAAGCATGTTCAGGGAAGGGAATTTATCATTTTACGAAGAAAAAAAATTGGGGGGAAACACTTGATTTCGTGCGCATGGTGAATTTCACAATAAACTCGGCGCATCACAGTGGTTAATGTCAACCAAACTTTTTTTTACTAGTTGTGTATATAAGCAGGGCTGCAAACTGTTTCTATGCTTCAGTATTGCACCCTAAATAGAAAAGGAGGAATTTTTGACCATTTTGGTCAAATTCAATAATTTTCTTCTCCCTTCCTATTTATGCTACGATGCTGAGACTTGAACCAGATCAACCCAATTTTATATTCAACTAGTCAAAGTTTGATTGAAATCGAACCAGTTTTCATTTATAGCATATTTTCGTAATATGCCCCCTTAACTTCAGGAAGCCTCGATAGGCTCCCCCAGAAAACTAGCAATGAATGTAATGAAACGCCTCTTGCTTAAAGATCCTGGGTGACTCCTTGATTATCTCCCTCCCTCCCCTCCAGGTATGTCAGTTTGGTATGTCTTCACATCTGCTACAGAACTGTCTTGGAAGATGGAGGGGATTAGTCTTAATGAGCTCACACTAGTTTCAATAGATTCGATAATTTGTTTAATTGTTTGGCAAATTCTAAGTTTTGGTCTTTTTGAGCCCAGCAATGGTCTGTATTGGTTTGCTGACTTTTTGGATGCTTTCTTGGTAGGGTGGCAGTGTCATTCACTTTGTGCTGCTGTGAGGTGGGTTTGGCTCTGGTCCCCAGTAAGCCAAACAGAACTCTGTGGCTGATGTGACCTAGTCGATGGGAGCCATCTAGGTGAGATACCTTCCACCCAGGCTCATCCAGAAAGAGGCATTTCATTACATTTCAACACTAGTGTTTTGCACTACTGCATGCTATGACAATTGATTCACCATCAGATGGCCATCATTTGTGATGTTTAAACCCTATATAATGGCGCATGGCTATATACCATTTGACACCACAGGCGCAATACAAAAAAAATATATATATATATATATATATATATATATATATATATATATATAATATTTATTTATTTTTTCATATTCTTCCTAACCTGTAATGTGTGTTCACTGATCATGGGAAAAATAATAAAAAAATCGTAAGTGGCATATATTGGCCCACTATAGAGCAGGGAAGTCTGGGCAAAAAACAGACGCTGACTCAGCGTGCGTCCCAGGCGGTCTGTTGCTCGCCAGCTGTCAGGCCGGAGTTACCACAAAGAGATAATTACCTAATTATTTCAATGTCTCTGATTGATTTTTCATAGTTTTTTGCTGTAATATTATTCAATAGTGTGTAGTGTGATATATTTATATAATAAAATGAGTGAATCATCGCTGTACTCAAAAATATGGTGTGTATATTGTTGATTCAATTATGTTCATCAAACAGTGAACAAATACTTTGTTGGTTATTACACTATATACACAGGTTATATATAAGTATCTGCATGTTTTGTTAACCATAACTAACCACTAAGTTGCTATTATGAGTCAAAAAGTAACAAGGAGTGACTGCCACACACCAGCCAGCCACTCACTCCCTCCCTCAACACCTCACTCGCCCACATTCTCTTCCCACCATACTGTTTTTGCTTTTATTCACTATATACAGGCGTTATATATAAGTATCTACATTCGTGTTCACCATAACGAACCACTAAGTTGGTATGCTGAATGGCAGTGGCAGCCTGCCACTGGCTGCCACTCCCTCCCTCCCTCACCTCACCTGACTTGCCACCATTCTCCACCCACCATACTGTTTTTGCTTTTATATACAGACGTTATATATAAGTATTTACATGTTTTGTTCATAACTGTACATCTAAGCTTGTATGGTGAGTAAAGGCACAAAGACGTAGCTACTTACACAGTCAGCTGGTGGCTGCCGCCCTCAAGGCCAGTCGCACTAATATTACTCCTCCAAACAATACTGTTTGTGGTTTTATTATGCTATATACACACATTACATATAAGTATCTACCTGTTTATTCACCATACTTGTACAAGTAAACTGGTATGGTGCCCAAAGACCATAGTGGTCACCAGTAACCAATATAAGTCGTGCAGACGACACCACTGCCCTCACCAAAATGGCTGCTCCCAAGCCTACTCCTCTTGCTGTTTATACCCTCTATACACACGTTATACATAAGTATGTACATTTGTATTCACCATAGCAAACCACTAAGCTGGTATGGTGAGTGCAGTCAATAAAAGTTGGCCCACACACAGTCAGAAGATAACACCAGTACCCTCCCCTCCCACAGCATTACTCCTCCCTCCATGGAGCACAGCGCTAAATATCACCACAATCCTGCTATTATCAGAACCCTGGTCAGTTGTATCACAGTCAGGGGTCTTATGTAATAATATCATCGCTACATAATAGCATGAACAAGTATATTATGGCATTTTTAGGTGATGCTGTGGTCACAAGCTGAACAGTAGTGCTGTGAGCTCATGCTGCATGCGTCAGGCTTGGTAGCTCGCTCAATTCTGAGGCCCCTAACACCCGGGAATTTGGCCCACGATTTTTTTTTTTAAATGGCGTCTGTTTACAAGAGCCCTGATGAAGGTGTGGTGAACCCTGTGTATCTGCGGGCCGTTTAAATCTTGCGTAGTACTCCAAAGCATCATATGATGCGATGCGCAATTTAAGGGTTAAAAGTCAGGATGACCTAGGTGAACATTTCTTCACTTGGGAACATTTTGCTAAACAGGTTAATGGACGTTGCATGTCACAACCAAGGTCTTATTTCATTCACGTTAGCACATTTTCCAGACATAATATATAAAATGTGCATGCTTTGGTGTCATATCTGTAATGGGGATAAAACATACCCCTGATAGTATTACTTTCTTTAGTCATTGATTTTTAAGTTGGATAGACTTTTAGTTGAATGTAATTACTTAAGTGTAGTTACAGGATGAGAGCTATGCTCGTGGTGTCCCTTCTTCCCTCTTCCCCCTTCCACTTAACTTGTTCCAATCATCTACCACTCAGTTTGCGAAAGTGAATTTTCTTATATTTCTTCGGCTTTGTGTTTAGTTTAAATCTATGACCTCTTCTTGAAGTTCCAGGTCTCAGGAAATCTTCCCTATCAATTTTATCAATTCCTGTTACTATTTTGTACGTAGTGATCATATCACCTCTTCTCCTTCTGTTTTCTAGTTTTGGCATATTTAATACCTCTAATTTCTCCTCATAGCTCTTGTCTTTCAGTTCTGGGAGCCACTTAGTGGCATGAATGGCCCCGCCACTAAGCTTTTTCCCCGCGCTGCTGTTTCCAGTTAGTTGATGTGCTTCTTAAGATATGGACACCATACAACCGCTGCATATTCCAGCTTTGGTCTAACAAAATTTGTGAACAATTTCTTTAATATTTTGCCATCCATGTATTTAAAAGCAATTCTTAAGTTAGAGCGTGTAGCATAGGCCCCTCGCTCAATGTTCTTAATGTGATCCTCAGGTGATAGTTTTCTATCTAGAACTACCCCTAGATCTCTTTCTTTATCAGACTTCTTTAAAGATTTCTCACATAATTTATAGGTTGTATGGGGTCTATGTTCTCCTATTCCACATTCCATAACATGGCCTTTATTTACATTAAATTCCATTTGCCAAATGGTGCTCCATATACATATTCTGTTCAGGTCTTCTTGAAGGTATGACAATCGTTTAAGTTACTTATCTTCCCTATTATCTTAGCATCATCAGCAAACATGTTCATATAATTCTGTATTCCATCTGGTAGATCGTTAATGTAGACAATGAACATTACTGGTGCAAGAACTGAACCCTGTGGTACTCCGCTTGTGACATTTCTCCAATCCGATACACTTCCTATTATTACTGCCCTCATTTTTCTATCAGTCAGAAAATTTTTCATCCGTGTTAGCAGCTTACCTGTCACCTCTCCAATGTGTTCCATTTTTTCAGAACAACCTCTTATGTGGAACTCTGTCGAAATTCTTGTTTTAGGTCCAGATAGATGCAGTCAACCCAACCATCTCTTTCCTGTATAATCTCTGTGGCTCGATCATAGAAACTGAGTATATTTGTTACACAGGATCTTCCAGATCGAAAACCATACTTGTCAGTATGGGTCGTCAGTATATTCTTCATCGTTTGTCTCCAGGTGTTCTACCCATTTAGTTTTAATTATTTTTCCAATATTTTGAACATTTCACTTGTCAACGATACGGGTCTATAATTGAGGGGGTCTTCCCTGCCGCCACTTTTGTAGATTGGAACTATTTTGGCCTTTTTCCACGCGTCTGCTACAACTCTTGTACACAGGGATGCCTGAAAAATCAGGCGAAGGGGAATGCTGAGCTCAGATGCACATTTTCTCAGAACCCATGGTGAAACTCCATCTGAGCGAACTGCTTTGTTCTTACTTTGCTCCTTGAGCATATTTTCCACTTCGTCTCTAGACACTTATTCACTTAGACACTCTAGAGTTCTTATTTGTCTGGTTCGCTGAAGATTTCATTTTGTACAAACACTTTGGAACTTTTCATTTAATGTTTCACACATTTCCTTACCATTTTCCATGAATCTGTTTCCCATTTTCAACCTCTGGATATTATCCTTTACCTGCAATTTGTTGTTTATGAATTTGTAGAATAGGCCTGATTCTGTTTTACATTTTTCTGCTATATCTTTTTTTTTTTTTTTTTTTTTTCTTCAAAAAATTTCTGCCTCTCCTTACTGCTGTGTAGTTGTTTCTCGCATCTTTGTATTGCTGGCATGTTTGAGGGTTTGGCCTCTTCCTATATTGATTCCATTTTTATGTCATGGCCTCTGGCCCTTTGTAATTTCTGTTGAACCAATCCTGTTTTCTGGCCCTGCATCTCTGTTTAGATATGAATATTTGTGCCTTCATCGTATATTTTGCAAAAATTGGCATACATTTCATTCACTTCCCTGCCTAGCAACAAGTCTGTCTAGTTACACTCATTAAAAAATTTTGAAGTTCCCCATAGCGTCCTCTCTTGAAATCAAGTTTATCAATTGTTTCAATGTCCCCATTTTCTTCTGGGTGATATCTTAAGGCATATTTAATGTCTGAAAACAGTTGTGATTTATCTATCTGCTTGTACTATAATTTCTCTCATGATCATTATGAGGCCCTCTCGTTTGTCATCCAGTTCTTCCTTTGTTCATGTGTTGCTTGCCAGTGGGCTGTAGGCATTTAAAATTATCAGCTTGTCTCGATTCCAGACCTGCAATGTGATTGTTAACTTCACAAGGATTTTTAAGTATTAACTATCTTGCCTTCAGGTGTTCTTTCAACAGGATAGCCACTCCTCCACCCTTCCTAGTTGTCCTGTCACGTCTCGAAACTGAGTAGCCCCTTGGCAATACGAGTTCATTTGAAATATTTCCTTCAAGCTTTGTCTCTGAGACACTATCTGGGACCTTAAGCTGAATTATATCTTGCAACTCCAATGTTTTTGATCTAACTCCATGTATGTTGGTATATACAATTTTCAGGAATATGTTCCTTTTACTCTTTACTTTCCCTACCACTAATGATTTTGTTGCCTTGTTTTTATGTACCATTTCACTAGCTTTCCAATCCCTGACACTTTGTAGAAAAAATATTTTGTCTTCTTCATTTCTATTCCCATTTAGACGTTTTGCTTCAATGAGGTTCATTTTCAGCTATTCTCTGTCTTCCTTTGAGAGGTCTTGTCTAATTGACCAAAGTTTGCCATCCTCATCGCTGCAATTTCCTGGCATTTCTAAGCACTTCCATCATGTTTTTCTCTTCATTAAACATCACCCTTAAAGGGTGGTTCTTGTCTTTCTCATATTTTTCTATTCTAAAATCACTGACATTTTTCTTTGAGCTTTCTCCTAAACCTACTATTTCTCCTCTGATTTTCATATCTTCTGCTGCTCGGTCCACCCTAGATGAAATTTCCTTCTCTAAACATCCAAAAATTATTATGGACTTCTGTCTGCAGTG
Organism: Procambarus clarkii; assembly: GCF_040958095.1. Lineage (NCBI taxonomy): Eukaryota > Metazoa > Arthropoda > Malacostraca > Decapoda > Cambaridae > Procambarus > Procambarus clarkii. The sequence goes on along the minus strand of NC_091150.1, from coordinate 46,260,003 downwards.
TTTTGTACTAGTTTACTGTTGGTAACCAGTTCTTTCCTAATTGCTTACCGAATTTCTGCTTCTTGTTGGTCATTTCTGGTTTTGACTTCCAAACACTTCCTTGATTGTCTCTCTCTGTTTTACAACTTGCACATACGTCTCTTATTTCTTCTTTATACTTTTCTAGTTCTTTGTTAGCCTCCTCTATTTGAGTGTCCAATGAAGTTTCTCGTTAGATCTCCTTGCCTAACTCCATGTTAACCCTCAGGGTCCCTTGAAATTGTTCACCATATGAGTCTATTTTCTTGTTAATTTCTTCAAATTCCCTACTCTTCACTTTCCATGCCTCATTGTCCTTTACTAGTTCCTTTATGTGTTCCTCCTGTATCCTTACCTTATTAGTCGAGCTGGTAATTTTCTTTTCTTGCTGGAAAATACTTCCTTTTAAATTACAGAACTCAATCTTGAGTCCTTCATTTTCTAATTTAATTACCTTTTCTTCATAATTCTTTAGCATGTCCTCAATAATCACTATCCTGCCAAGAAAACCCCCTTTCATTGTATCTTGTTGTGAGAAACCTACAACACATTCCTTTGTTGGGGTACTGTCCTCCCTTGTGGTGGTGGCCATTTTTGTTGGCATTCTGCTGTTTTGAAAGATTAACTTTTGTAGCCAAGATTTTTCATTCAGACAATTATTTCTTATCTCTTAGTTTTTTTTCAGATTTCCTACACCTTCATGTATTCTGGGACACCACTTGCAACCCTCACCCTACTCCAAACAATTAGATAATTTGAATTATCCTGGAGCCTGCAGCAGTGTGACTCCTCAGTGTGATGCTCACTCACTCATGTGTAAATTTTATTGTGTGAATGAGTAATGTATTGTGGAAGTACAAGCAGAGATAATACTGTTGTGTATGACATGAAAATATAAATTAATGACAAGAAATTTAAAAAATATACAGTACTGTATGATTAATTTACTTTGATTTCCACAGAATACGAGCCATAGTATTTACCAAGACAGCTGGATTGCCATTAACAAATCGGTTAATGCCTCTGCTAATGCTTCACATGTGAGTCAGTATTTAATGTTTTCACAAAGCACTTTTATTCTACACGTTAAACTTGTTAGACCTCGGACTTAAGAAATCAGTTTGATGCTAATCAGTGTTAAACATTGCACTATAAATTGGTCTAATATGGTATACCTTTAATGGTCTTGCCCATAAATGTTGGTAAAATTTAATTTGCATCAAATCAAATTATAACTGGATTACATTTATGTGCAAGATACTCATTTTTCTGTGGGGAAGCCCTGTCGGCTCCCTGATGCTATCCAACTGATAGAGTGCTATCCTGTTTGGGGTCATCAGTCAGAGTTCTTGTTGCCTACCGGGGACTAGCGCAAGAACCTGGTCCCCCTGAATAGGGAGCAGTGGCCTATGAGCCCTTTACATTTAAAGTATATAATACTTGCATTCGACCAGGAAAGGCACCCAGAAAGGTAGGCGACACAAAACGAATCACTGTTTGGTTGAAAAATGCGATCTATGTCCTCAAAAGTGTAAAAGAACTCCCCCTATAAAGAAAACAAACAAGCAACACATTTTAACTAGCCCCCTCTTGTTTTTGTTACCCCCTCCTTCCTGCAGGGGAAGGGGAGCCCAGCTACCCACTATACAGTTCTTGTATGATGATGCTGGCTGTCAGACGTCACCTCAGGCCGCGAATTTCTGTTATAGGATTTTGCCTTATACGGCTGTTCCTGCACTTGTGATGTGTGCTGGCCTGGAGTTCCTGGGTACCAGAGCTGCATGCATCTACGGATACCTTCCTTAGGTGCTCTGTGAGTACTGCCCTTGCGTGGTCATGGTTATCTTCCCAGGAACGTTCGGTAAAAACTCCCTATTAGAGGACTTCACTTGTGGTTATCCTCGCCCTTGGGGTCAGTCAGGGGTCTTGGCCTTTCTTCGGGTGGCGGGATAAACGTCCCTTTACCTTGCCCTGGGTAGGGGAGGTGTTTATCAGCTGGTGGGGTGCACTGCAGCTGCTAGAGCCCGCTTAAGCTATCATGCAGCAGTTGACGTTTCTCTCGACTGCTTGTTGTGGAGTTTTGGGGTCTTCATCGTATTTTTTCCTGGTTCAAACAAGTCCTGCCTTGCTCCTCATTAGGCTTCACATAGGGTGTGGTGGTGATACTCCTCTGTTGCGCTACCCCACTCTCCCCCAAGGCTTTTCAGCGGATGCTTGCAGTCGGTTTGCTGGCATTGACAGGGTTTACCTGTTTATCTGGCCCCCGTGCTTGGGCTTCCTGTAGGGCTCATTCATCCTACGGGTCATGGAAATCCCCTGTGGGCTTGGTCATACTATGGATGCTTCTTCTGAGCTCACTCACCTTGTGCGACTTGAGGGTTGTTTGTCGCCCCTGCCTCAAGGTGACAATCATCCATTCTGCCTCCGCCATACTGCCTGTTGGGTCGGGGACACCTACGACCTGAAGTCTTGCGGGTCAGATCCATTGTCCATTTGGAAGCCATGGATCTGTCCCAGTTTAAGGACTCGGATTTAGGGGCGTTTGCCGCTTCGGCCTTCGGCCTCTTCCTTCCTATGTGGGCGTCGTTTGCCCTGCTTTTGGCTCGGTTTTGGAGTCAGGATAGGGTTTAGCTCGAGGTGAGGCCTGGGTGGCTTCGGGGAGCTGCCCCTTCCGATGTGGGGTGAGGAGGTGGTTGAAACTCTTTCCCGAGGCTTCTGAGTCGACCCAGCAGACTCCTTTCTTTGAAGCTTTTTTCCCTGGACTCTGCATTTTCTTTTTAACGGTGGGTGTGGATGAGAGCTCTGCCCTGGGGTCTTTGTGGGTAGTTTCTGGGGCTTGGGAGGAGTCTGAGTGTAACGTCTAGGTTTCATTTAACCTTGCTTGGGCCATTGTGCTCTTTGTGCAGGGGCTTTTTGTACCCTCCTTCCCATTATGAGTTTACGTTGGATGGGGCTCCTCTCCCCTGGGTTCATTTCAATGTGCCTTTGGGTTCTTCGGATTTGTCTTTCCAGAGGTTTTCTTCCTCTCGGATTTCCCCTGCAGTGGTTCGGGAGGCTCTCGGTGCTTACCTTCTGCAGGACCTGGTTTATGCCTCTGTGATGGATCTCTTCCCCCTTTGAGTTTGGCTCCTCATATTGGGTGCGTTATGAGGTTCCGACGTCTTCCTGACTGGTAGACTATCCCTCCTCCTTTTTTGGGACGTAGCATGGCTTTTGTCGTACCCATGCACTTGAGTGCCGAGTGCTTTCCACAGTGTTGCAAGTTGTTTTTTGGAGGTGGATCTGGAGTTTCTCAGTAAGTACCTCTTCACCCCTGCGTTTCATTGGGATGTTGGTCTGGTACAGTTGCATGCTCAAGTCCTCTCTTTCGGCTGCTCTGGTGGCCAATGACTTTTGGCCTCTGTCTTGCATTTTATTTGGTTTTCTGGAGCTGTCTTCGGAACATGTCCTGGCATAGGAGGCCTCGGCTGGGGTCTTTGTCAATCTGCTTCTGCTTGTCTGCCTTACTAAAGCTGTTTGCACCACTACTCCGGGAAGCGGTTTCCATGATTTTCACTATCTGTCTCATGTGTTGGCAGGCTGTGCTCACTTTCTCTTTGGATACAGCTAGTGCCCAGGCTCTTCAGTCTTCTTTAACATTTTGTTCTCTTTTGTTCCTCGTGGACTGTGTCTCAGTTTTTGTCAGCAGCTGCAACTAGTTGCTTGCCAGTTTCTGATTTGTTGATTCTTCGTGAGGAGTCGCTTGTGGAGTCTGGGTAGGCCTGTGGTGCCAGTTTCTGTGTTGGTGATTTCCCCTAGTGCCTTCTTCGTCTGGTCAGTGCGGTGTTCGCTCTGCACGGAAGTTGAGCTCTAGGGGTTCACATCGGTCCTATCGTTGGTTGCCCCATTGATGGGGCGATGAGCGAGAGGCTGGTTCTTTTTGCCAACACTTGGTCCGATGATTCGTGAGCTTTTCAGGTATTTTCTTGCAGCCTTCGATGGCATTGGGCAAACCTTCCTCCCTTCGGGGGTGCTCACGTCTGAGGGTCTGGCCTCTTACCTAACCATCCGTCGGGTTATCTCAGTGGTTCGCTTGGGCATGATCGAAATGACCTCGTTTCCCAGGTGGATTTCCCACCAGTTTCCAGGTCCAGAACGTAACTGTGCAGATCTCGGGTACATTCTGAACTTAACTTCTTGAGCTCATCTTGAGATAATTTCAGGGCTTAGCATATTCGCGGCTCAGTCCTCGACCAAGCCTCCTTTTTGTTACACACCCCCAGGAAGCAGCCCTTAGCAGCTGTCGAACTCCCAGGTACCTATTTACTGCTAGGTGAACAGGGACATCAGGGTGAAAGAAACTCTCCCACTTATTTCCGCCTCCACCAGGGATCGAACCAGGAACCTCAGGACTATGAATCCGAAGCACTGTCCACTCAGCTGTCAGGCCCCTTGTTTAAACAGCTTGATTCCTTGCCCCTTCTTTCAGATGACTACATTGTCCCACGTTTGGCTCATTCTCTATCCGGGTGCTTGGATGATTTCCATGGAACTCAAGGATGCGTATTGGCATGTCCCTATCAATCCGGAGTTCGGGGATTGGTTAGGATTTGAGGTGAGGCGGCACTTTCTGCTTCTACTGCCTCCATTTTGGGTAGAATCTGGCAATTCGCATTTTTATGAGTTTGACTCGGGTTGGGGTAACCTTTCTGTGTCTGCTTGGTCTTTGGGTCTTGGCCTATCTTGATGACTAGTTGGTGTGGGCTCCCAGGTGGTCTGCTAGCCAGGGATCTGGCTCTTTCCCAATTTGCCAGGTTCGGGTTCCTGGTGAACTGGCGGAAGTTCCAGTTGGTTCCGTCCCAGGTTCGAACTTGGCTGGGCCTTGTATAATTACCTAAGTGTAGTTACAGGATGAGAGCTCTGCTCGTGGTGTCCCGTTTTCCCAGTACCCTGCCATATAACGCTTTGTGCCTACTGATGGTGTTGGCCTCCACGACCTTCTAACCTAACTTGTTCCAACTGTCTACCACTGTTTGCGAAAGTGAATTTTCTTATGTTTCTTCAGCAGCTTTGTTTAGTTTAAATCTATGACTTCATGTTCTTGAAGTTCCAGGTCTCAGGAATTCTTCGCTATCAATTTTATTGATTCCCGTTATTGTTTTGTACATGGCCATCATATCGTCTATTTTTCTTTTGTCGTATGGTTTTGGTATATTTAACCCTTTAAATATAATGTGTTTTTGTTGACTCTGACATTGATAAAGACTACACATAATTGACTGATGATAGTAGCACGGACATTGAAAATGAGATACAGCCTCCTCCCATGGCGAGGCCTATACGCTCACCCATGCCACCTCGCCCAGTGTCTATTCCAATTCACCTACGACCACACAGTTCCTGTGCTTATTTAAGAATCTGAGGATATTTTTGGTGACGAGTCAGAGGAAGGTGACTTTTTCTGGTTTTAGTGAAATGGAATCAGAACAGTGTGTTACCGAGCCTGGTGCCAGTACCAGTGGTGTTACTGGGCGAGAATTTGTCGTAAAAAAAAAGAGCGTTTGTCGTTGAACAAAGTGTTACTTGTTTGTTTTCTTTATAGAGGAGTTCTTGTGCACTTTTGAGTACGTAGGTAACATTTTTCAACCAGAGAGAGGTCTGCTTTGTTTTCCCCACCTTTCTGGGTGCCTTATCTGGTTAATGGCAAGTATGATAAACTTTAAATGTAAAGTGTTCATAAGCCACTGCTCCCTGTGCCTTTTTGAGGGGTTCTGGTTCTGGTCCTCAGTAGGCAACAAGAAATATTTGACTGATAACCCCAAATAGGATAGCATATCAGTGAAATAGCTTCAGCAAGCCTCCGGAGCTCACCCAGAATCTGGCGTGAGTAATTTTAATGTAATTTCATTACATTAAATGCTTGTTTTTTGGGTTTACTATTAGAAATTACTTCAGCTCTTCTCTTCGAATGCACAAAGAAATCACATTAACATGATGTATCAATGAGAAAATAAGAAGCCATAAAGAGGATTCGAATCTGTGCTTTGGGTATTCCCAAGCAAATGCCTTAGACAACTATACAATGACATGATCAATTATTTTCTCATTCATATATCATATTAATGGGATTTCTTTGTGCATTTTAAGAGAAGTGTTGGAGGTAGAATTTCTGGACTACAAAGGCAGAGTACATGGGGAAATTGTGTAAAGCCCTGATTAGACTTCAGCAGAAGCCTCAGGTACCCTTCAGGATTCAGCTGAATTCCAGGTTGCAATTCCTTTGACCATCTTTGCCCAAAACACTATGCGTGCTAGTGGCTTTACAAGAATGTAAAATCAACTTAATTTCTATGTTCTCTGTTAACCCCAATGTACCTTCTTGTATATAAATAAATAAATAATAAATAAATAGATAAATGTTGTGGTGTAGTTGTCTAAGGAATTTGTTTGGGTGTACCCAGAGCATAGGTTTAAATCCTCCTCATGGCTGCTCCTGATTTTCTCATTGAAAACATTTATGTTAAGAGAGGTAATTAGCATGTTAGATATAAACCCCTAAAAGGCAGGATACAGGATCTCATTGCTACATAATCAATTATAGGTAAGCACCTGTTAGGTGCTTACTTGTTAGGCCAAAGCTAGAATATGCAGTAGTTGTGTGGTGCCCATATCTTAAGAAGCACATCAACAAACTGGAAAAGGTGCAAAGACATGCTACTAAGTGGCTCCCAGAACTGAAGGGCAAGAGCTACAAGGAGAGGTTAGAGGCATTAAATATGCCAAAACTAGAAGACAGAAGAAAAAGAGGTGATATGATCACTACATACAAAATAGTAACAGGAATTGATAAAATCGATAGGGAAGATTTCCTGAGACCTGGAACTTTAAGAACAAGAGGTCATAGATATAAACTAGCTAAACACAGATGCCGAAGAAATATAAGAAAATTCACTTTCGCAAACAGAGTGGTAGACGGTTGGAACAAGTTAGGGGAGAAGGTGGTGGAGGCCAAGACCGTCAGTAGTTTCAAAGCGTTATATGACAGAGTGCTGGGAAGACGGGACACCACGAGCGTAGCTCTCATCCTGTAACTACACTTAGGTAATTACACTTGGGTAATTACCTGATGTACTAATTATATTACCTTTTTATATCATCATGCATGCCTTCCTTATAATGAAGCACATCTCATTTGTCCTTGCGCAAACTAATCTCTCGTGCCCATGCACACGTGAATGTGTGTGTGTGTGTGTATGCGTAGAAAAACCACGCTTGAAAAAATAAGAAACAAAACGTTGAGGTATTTTGCTTCCCATTTTTTTAAATGTTTTGTATATATAAATGTATGTACTGTACTAATATTTGTCCTTTACCCTTTCTTAGTTCTTGGATGAAAGCAGTACAAGTGCATTGCTTCAGTGTCAACCAGCCACAGCCGGTGTAGGCAATAAGGATTCGTCTATTACAAATATCTTGACTCCAGTCTCATATGGTTAGTACGATTATCCTTATTAATAGCATGTGCAGTCATTTTTTTATATAATCCTTACAGATACCTTACAATATTGTAAAAATAAAAAATAAAGTTACAACATTTAAGGGCATGAAATTGGGAAATAGTGATTGAAACCCAAATGGAATTGACATCATAGGGGAAAGGCAACTACTGAAAGAGAATGTTAGAAGAGAATATATGAGTGTAGCACACATACAAATATGAGAATAGTGAAAAAAGGTAATAAAGAAACAATGTGAGAATACAGCAATTCACAGCATCGGAATGAAATCCACACTTTGTGAATTATATTATTATTTAAAAAGTGTGTTTAATACAAGACTCGCACCTTAATCTAGAGGATCAAGGTCCAGACAGGATAATGAAACTCAAGTGCATATATATATATATATATATATATATATATATATATATATATATATATATATATATATATATATGCAATTGACGATCACAAAACACTGATCATTTTATGCGGAAAATCCACAGAAGTGTGGTGAACCCTGTGTATCTGCGGGCCGTTTAAATCTTGCGTAGTACTCCAAAGCATCATATGATGCAATGCGCAGTTTAAGGGTTAATTGGTTCCACCCATGTACCACTCTGTTTGCAAAAGAAAACTCTAATATTTTGTCGGCACCTTTGTTTTCTTTGGTTGAATCAGTGTTCTCTTGTTCTTGAAGTTGCTGGTTTCAGGAATTCCTCTGTCAGTTTGGTCAATTCCCGTTAGTATTTTGTAGGTGATCATATCGCCTCTTTTACTTCTATTTTCTAGTTTGGGTATGTTTAATGCCTCTAGTCTCTCCTCGTAACACTTGTTTTTCAATTCCAGAAGCCATTTTGCAGCATGCCTTGCACTTTTTTGCACCACCTTGCTGCCTACTCCAATTTGGGTCTCACAAAGGTCATGAACAGTTTCTTTAGTAATTCACCATCCATATCTGCAGTCTCCGTGGTGTAGTGGTAAGACACTCGCCTGGCGTTCCGCGAGCGCTATGTCATGGGTTCGTATCCTGGCCGGGGAGGATTTACTGGGCGCAATTCCTTAACTGTAGCCTCTGTTTAACGCAACAGTAAAATGTTTACTTGGATGAAAAAACGATTCTTCGCGGCAGGGGATCGTATTCCAGGGACCATAGGATTAAGGACTTGCCCGAAACGCTACGCGTACTAGTGGCTGTACAAGAATGTAACAACTCTTGTATATATCTAAAAAAAAAAAAAAAAAAAAAAAATATATATATAATTAAAAGCAAGTCTGAAGTAAGAAAGTGATACATACGCTCCTCTCACAATGTTCTTTGTGTTCCTCTGATGACAGTTTACTTTCCAAAACCATCCCTAGGTCTCGTTTTTTGTTAAAGTTCTTTAATTTCTTTCCACAGAATTTGTAAGTTGTGTGTGTGGTCTATTTTCTCCAATTCCACATTCCAAAGCTTGGCATTTATTCACATTGAATTCCATTTGCCACTTTACACACCAAGCACTTATTTTATGTAGATCAGTTCGAAGGCCATGGGAATCATGTGCCTCTCCTATCTTCCCCAATATCTTAGCATCATTCACAAACATGTTCATATAATTCTGTATTTCTTCTGGTAGATCATTTATGTTAATGATGAACATTACTTGGGCAAGAACAACCGTGTGATACTACTCGAGTAACACTCCTACAGTCAGATACATTGTCTCCGATTACCGTTCTCATCTGTCTGCCAGTTAGAAATTTTTCACCCATGTCAGAAGTCTGCCTGTCACCCTTCCAGTATGTTTCGTTTCCAGAACATTCTCTTGTGTGGGACTGTCTAAAGACTTTTTTAGGTCCAGATCCAGTTAACTCAACCACCTCTTTCCTGTAGAATCTCTGTGACTTTTATCATTAAAACTATTAATAGAGCTAAGTAGATTTATTACACTACATATTCCATTTCGAAATCCATACTGTCTGTCTGTGTTATTGTTTCATTACTCTCCATGTGTTCAATCCATTTGGCTTTAACTTTTTTTCTAGTGTTTTGACTACCACACTTGTTAATGATACAGGTCTATAATTTAGAGCGTTTTCTTGGCTACCATCTTTATACTGTAGATTGAAACTGTTTCCCTTTTTCCATATATCTGCTAAGATTCTTGTGCACAAGTATGTCTTGAATATTAATTGAAGTGGAATGCTCAGTTTAGTTGCACATTCTTGCAGCATCCAAGGTGAAATTCCATCAGGTCCAACTGCTTTATTTCTTCCTAGCCCCTCGTGTAATTTTTCCATTTCGTCCCGAGATACCTCTATACAGTATTCTGTGGTGTGCTCTGGAATTGGCATTGGATCCGGTTCTCTGAAATCCTCATCTTGTATAAACACATTTTGGAACTGTTCATTTAGCTTGTCACACATTTCTTTTTCTTTCTCTGTAGTTTTGTTCCCCCATTCTCAATCTCTGGATTTTATCTTTTACATTTAGCTTACTTTTAATGAATTTATAAAAAAAAACTGGATTTGTTTTTCATTTGTCCACTGTCCCCTTCTCAATGTTCCATTCTGCCTCTCCCCTCACCACTGTGTGTTACATGCTTGCTTGTGGTTCTAGTATGCTTCATATAGAGGCCTATATTATAATTAGTTCAATATAGGTCTCTTCCTAAATTAACCACATTTTCTTGTCTTTTCCTCTTTGGCCCTCTCACAATTTCTGTTGAACCAATCCTGTTTTCTGGTCCTGCATCTGTTTTGCTATGAAAGTGTGTCCCTTCATCATATATTTCACAATATTTGGCATACATCTCATTTACTTCCTTGCCTAGCGGAAATTGATTCCGGGGGTGCAGCATGTTTTGTGTCCGGTTGCGGCGCTGCGCCATTATTTGCATCCCATGGCTTCGGTGTCCATGGATGAGCTTTGGGTTGATCCGGTTTCCCTTCTTCCCTGTTCGAGGGTGCGGGTCTCCCAGGTCGTCCGCAAAGTTATTAACACTTTCGCGCTCTCGGCGCTCAAAAAAAATCAATACCCCAGATGCTTTCGGCACTTCGCGCGCCTACGCGGTAAGACCGAAAAAGTGTACACTCTTTTGACTGTCCTGACAATAATTGAAGGCGCATGTATTTAAATTTGGTATCACTGTGTTCGCAATGAAATTGTCTATAAGAGCATACCTATAAAATGCCGCCCAACCATAAGGAGTATCAACACCAAATAAAAAACTATGCAGATCACTCGCCGAGAGCGCCAAACAGCAACAAAATGTTTCCACTCTCTTAATGGTTGCAAAGCCTACAGTTGTCCTACATCGCTAATTTTGGTATCATTGGAATCGCAATAAAATTCTCTACACGGACATATGCATATGAATGTTTAATATAGGTAATTGCCCACTTGCAAGAGTGTGTGAAGTGGAGAGTAGTTAGCCGCGAGCGCACTGGCGAAAACACAGGGGGGAAATCATGCTTGGAAAGTTTATACATTTATACGTTTCCTGACCCTACTTTTCTATGTACGTATTTCTTTTTTATACCAATGTGTTCGCAACATTTGTACAAAGCATGTGTAAGAGAAGCGCCAAATATAGAACCACGTCGCTCAGTATGCGTTCGCGGCAGAAACGAACGCATTGTTTTCGTTCTTGATGTTTGTCATGTTTATACTTGTTGAAACATTTTATAATTTGTATGACAGTGATCGCAGTAAAATTCCCTACACAGACATATACATAACACATACAAATATTTCCCACGTGTCGGATATATCAACGGCTAAAGGGAACCCACTACCATACAGCCGCCACACCCAGAGCCACACCCGCCACACCCCCAAACATACTTTGTGTTTTGTTTTTTTTTACTCATAGAAGTTTATGTGATATAATATTCATTCTGGTACCAAACAATTCGCAAATAAATTCTCTACAAAACGTATATAATATAACTTCTTATAGATGATAAAAAATTCCAAATAGGTGTGCTTACCCTGTCTATGTTGATTGAAGATCAACAGTTGAGCATTTTTTCTTCACTCCACCATCTTCAGGCTTCTGATCCTGAAGTTGCTCATCTGATGTTTCTTAGGTGGAGTGAAGCTGTTGCCGGTGGTTATTTTTTCTCCACCCAAAATATCTTTCTTCGGTGGTACCTTGTGTAGCAAGGCGCAGCGCGCAGTGCCACATCACAAGTTTTACATCCATATATCACGTCCCTCCTTTTGCCAGACTTGAAACAAACACGACATCTTCTTTTTTTTAGCCAAGTGCACGAGTTCATGCGTCAACTTGTAGTTGAGACGTTGTTCTGAATCTATAATTCTTGTATTTCTTGGATGCACTGGAGGAATATTGCCTTCTACAGGAACCACCAAACTTGTAGTAGAATCTTCTATGAAATCAGAAACATCAAGTGGTTCTATGTCCTCAATGTCCATTTCAGAATTTGTGGTTGATGAGTGGGCTTGAGGTGTTGAGGTGAACAGAGGACGCCTCGCACCAGATGGGCCCGGGTGTTGAAACTGCCGCGTCAGCAGGAGGAGCTGCGCTGGCATCTATGTCGGGAACATGTGGTATGCTTGTTGTTGTTGGCCATTCCTCGCTGTTCCACGCCAATAAGGCTGAGTCACAAGGCTAAGGCCAATCTGAGAGTATCCCCATCCATTTCGGTTAAAAAATGGAATTTATAGAAATATTTTTTCGATGGACGAGAAAAGTAGTCTGTTATGCGGAATCGTAAGAAAAAACAGTGACGAGTTATCTCTAATCTAAAGCGCGAAAGTGTTAAGCCTCATGCGGTCCAGCCTTAAAACCAGCCTGCGGTCTATCCCCGTGCCCATGACGTCCATAGTTCACGGCTCTTGCCGCCGTCTTTGGCAATATGTCCTGGGTTGACATTCGGGCGCGGAGATTTTGGCGGTCGAACAGGGTCCTAGCTGCTTGTTACCTTGTAAACGTTCCTGGGCCCGGTTGGGCCTGTGTCGCTTTGGATCGGCGGATGCAGCCAGTTGTCTCGACTTCAGGTTGAGGAGTGAGCAGCAACTGCCTCCCGGGTAAGTCCCTATTCTTTCCTCTGTGGGTAGTTAGCTCCGGGGAGCCATAGGGGCTCCCACCAGAAAACCAGTGTTGAATGTAATGAAACACCATTTTCTGGGTGAGTCCCGGAGGCTCCCCGGCATCCCTCCCTCCCTCCGGCCGGGGTTTTTTTCACGTGTTTTTGACATCCAGCCTCAGAACTGGGGTGTGGCTCGCCGGCGCGTTAAGGTCTGGGGCTGCGCAGACAGCGGCGCGACGACAAATGACGTCATACTAGTTTGCTCGTTTTTGTTTGGGGAGTTTTATCCACTCGTTCAGCTTTTGGTTGCAATTTTCACCAGAATAGGGGTTTGTTTTGGGACACCTACGTTTCTGGGTGCCTAACCCGGTCGATGGCAGACATAAACAGCTTCCAATTACACGGGGGGTTTCTATAGGCCATTGCTCCCCTTGCCTCTCTAGAGGGGGCCAGGTTCTGGCTCGTGGTCCCCGGTAGGCCCATAAGAACTCCATACACATGACTGATGCCAAAGTCTGACATTAGCATATCAGCCTAGTAAGCTCCGTGGAGTCTCCGGGACTCACCCAGAAAATGGCGTTACATTACATTCAACGCTGGTTTTTTTTACAAATTCACACCTGTTCACTCAAGTAACAGCAGTACTGATTTGTATAAATCACTTATGAATGAAGCTTCTAAATCTAAATTAATCACTTGACCTTAGTTCCACCCACATGCAATGTGTTTATACCTGTACTGTATTTTAAAATTATTGTATACATGGGGCCTGACAGCTGAGTGGACAGCACTTTGAATTCGTAGTCCTGAGGTTCCGGGTTCGATCCTCGGTGGAGGCGGAATCAAATGGTGAGTTTCTTTCATTGATGCCCGTTACCTAACAGTAAATAGGTACCTGGGAGTTAGACAGCTGCTACAGGCTGCTTCCTGGGGGTGTGTAACAAAAAAAAGGACCTAGTCAAGGACCAGGTCGCAGGGACGCAAAGCCCCGAAATTATCTCAAGATAACCTTGAGAAGAAGAAGATGCGAAGTAGACAGGAATTTAAATAAGAATATTCATAATATAGAGAGAGATGTGCCTGGCATAGGGACAGGACATAGGCTAACCTCCCTCTCTATGATTGAAACAACATAACTGTAATTTGTTTTTCTTTACATTTTAATTTAATTTGGATTACTATTATTTTTACAGGTGTCAGTTCAGCAGGTCAGGATAATTCAAACCTCAGCAGCGGTGGCAATTCTCGTGTTTTAAATGTGACTGAAACCACTGTTAATACAAAACTGGCCATGAACATGATAAATGACATGTGGTCTACAAGCTTGTTTCATGGAGATTTACAGCAGGATACTTGTGGTTCAGGTATAGAGTCTGAGATTAATACTGAACCAATAGGTGACAAAATTCCTCCTTTTACTATATATCAGGTGAGATAATATATACAATATTTTGTTTATACTGTACATGTATTTTTATTTTTAGTTGGCATATTTGGGAGATGCCTCTTTTCCAACATACATTTACACAAATATTTTAATCTAATATATTTACAGTACGTCTGTTAAAATATCAGCTGTTGTATTTTATCATGTGTAATTATTGCTTTAACCCTTTGACCGTGCATATTGGGGGTATATTACTGAAAAATATTCAAATTATGTCAAAATAACTTAAAAATGTTAAACAAATCTCCAACTTATTGACTTCAGTATCGTGAAGCTTTCGTCAAAATATATTCAAAAATTGATTTTATACAAATTTTAAAAAAATAAGAACTTTTTGTTGATAAGAACAGCTCCTAATAACTGGAACTGAAGGATTATGCAGTAATAGATGCAAGCACCTGTCTGACACACAAATAAGAATCGTAGTAAGAATTGTCCATAAAGTGGATATGCAGTTGGTGCCGTTGTATCATTGCTGAGTAATACATATAACACAAATAATAAATGTTAATATGATCTATTTTGTTATGTGTCATATAAATACATTGTCCAATGTTGTTATATGTTACTTTCATCAATGTTCCAAAAATATTTTTTTAAGGGAATTTTCTGTGGGGAGCCCCTACGGCTCCCTGGAGCTTATCGGGCTAATGTGTGTTATGTTAGACCGGGACATTAGCTAAGGAGTTCAGACCTACCAGGGACCAGCGCCAGAACCTGGCCCCTTCAGAGAGGTTTCAGGGAGCAATGGCCCTGGAAAACCCCATATGGTTGGGGGTTTTCCTTATCTGCCATCGACCGGGGTTAGGCACCCAGAAAGGTAGGCGTAACAAAACAAACCCCACATGGTAAGACACTACAACAAAAACCGAACAGAGAGGTAGAAAACTCCCTACAATCCCAAGGAAACAAGCAAACAAGCAAACATCACACTTTACTGCCGCGCCGATCGTCCGCGCAGCCCTCCCCACCCCGGGAGGGGGAGGGGGGAGCCCCGGACCTACCGCGCCGGCTGCCAAGCTCCAGTTCGTTCGCTAATGTCAACCGGGATTGACGCTTCTCTGGCCTCAGTTTCCTAGGCGGTGTTTGCCTTGTGTGGCGTTCACTGCCGTGTGTTGTGGTGTGCGGTGGCCAGGAGTACTTCATCAGTGCCGGGGCTGCATGTGCTTAGTGGCTGACTTCCCTAAGCGCCCTGTGAGTACTGCCCTTGCGTTACAGGGTTATCTTCCCTGGGGCGTTCGGGAACCATTCCCGTAGAGGTTCTTGCTGCTCGGCATTTGCCTCGCCCTTGGGGCCAGCTGGGGCTTGGGGCCCTTGTTTGGCCCTGGGTAGGGATTGGTATTGTGCTGGTTAGGGCGTCAAGGTGTTGCGCAGCCTGCCACCTAAGCGGCGGCCGGTTTCTGTTGCCTCTGGAGACGGTGTACTTTTGCGGGGTTTTTCTTTTGTTTTTCTTTTTCTTGCCTGGTGGGGGTCTGCCTAAGGTGGTTATAGTTCCACTGGTAGTGTTTGGCGGCCCTCTGCTAGGCCCCCGTGCTTGTACACGTCTCGGGGGTTTTCAGTGCTATAATCTACCCTCTTATGTTTGGGTTTCTTAACCGGTTAGCAACACCTTGCCCGGGCTTCCCGTAGTTGTTACCCTACGGGCCCTGGAAACCCCTGTCTGGGCTCGGGGGACCATTGAATGTGTCTTCCGGGTTCCAACCCGTCTTGTACGGGATCGTTGGTTGCTGTTCCCTTGTCTCCGGGTGACAGTCGCCATTTTTACCTCCGTCATGCTGCCTGTTGGGTCACTGACACCTTGACCCGGAGTCTTGCGAGTGATTCTCTGCTTGTTCTCCAGTACTCTCCTGATGTTATTACTGTTCAGAGTACAGGCGGCATCCGTGTTGCAAGCTAGGTTAGGTTGCTGCAACATGCTAGGTTGGTTTCCCACTCGAATGCCCCGTGGCCGCCCCGTTTGGTTAGGTGCTGCTCGCCCCTTTCTCTCCATGTTCCCGGCTCCGGACCGTCTGCGTGTTTCTGGGTCGGGGCGGGGTTCAGTTGCGGCAGAGACTCGGGCGGTTTTCGGGGGATGCCCCGTTCGGGTTGGGGACGGAGGTTTCAGCCTGTGCCTCCTGCCAAGGCTTCTGGGTCTTACCAGCGGCCCTTTCTTGTTGCCTTCCCCATGGGCTCTTGCTTTTCTTTCAGGGCGGAGGGCTTGGAGGACGGCTCTGCCCCGGGGCCTCTGTTGTTGGTTCCCGGGGCTGTGGGGGATGCCTACTAGCAGTTCTGGGGCGGTTTTGCCCCTTCAGGGGTTTTTCTGCTGTTGGGCGTCGTTTTTCGCCCTTCCAGTCTGCTAGCTTCCCACATTTGCTGGCGTGTTTTTGTGTATTAAGCGTCAGTCACAGCCCCTGCTGGCGGCCATTTTCGTCTGCCGGTTTCCCGGCGTGGCCACCAGGGCGGCGTTGCCGTTTGTTTACATGCGTCTGGGTGTGCGAGCGAGCGTCTCTGGTGAGTTTTCAAAAAATTTGCAGGGTTTTTGTTCTCCTGTTGTCGTTTCTTTGTTTTTCTGGTGTTTTCTTGCCGTTGCCTGTTCCTCTGGGAACGTTTGGGTGTTGATTTTGGGTCTGAGCCTCTGGGTTTAGGCTCAGTGCCCCTGGCTGGTATGCTTGCTCCCACACCTTGCCCCTCGGTTTTCGGTCTGTTGGGACCGTTTTCCCAGGGCGTTCTGCTGGGGTCTGTGCTTTGCCTTTTAGTGGTGTTCTCCGCCGGCAAATGTGGTGGTTTGGGCTCCCCCTGGTTCGATTCTGGGTTCCTTTGGGTTCCTTGGTTTCGTTCTGGAGGTTTCTTCCTCTTGGGCCCCCTTTTGTGGGTTCAGGGGACTTTGTTTCCTCGTGTGACCCGGTTCTGCCTTTTGGGGTTCCGGGGTCTTCCTGGCTTGCAGACTGAGCTTTTTGGGTCTTGGCACATGTTGTGGTTGTGCTGGGACTTTGTGGTTTTGCTGTCGAGGTGGGCCTTTTGATGCAGTTTTGTGCCTTCTTTGCCTGGCCGGCGTAGTGCTCTTTGCCACTAGTCGGCGGCTTGTGCTTTTACAATATATGTCCTCACCTAGTTGTGCTTGTGGGGGTTGAGCTCTGGCTCCTTGGTCCTGCCTCTCAACCGTCCGTCAACAGGTGTATCGGTTCCTGTGCCTCTTGGGCTGTCATGTCTACATGTGACATTGTATGGGGGTCAGCCTCGTTACTTGTGTGAGGAGTCGCCACATTACTTCTTAGTGCTTTCCCGTTCCCATTCTGACACTCAAAAAAAAAAAAAAAAAAAAAAAAAAAAAAAAAAAAAAAACTAATTCTATCTGTGGCTCTTTTGGGTACTCAGTTTCCACCTGTGTCCCCTAGTGCGTGTGCCCCTTGTGTTACATATCCTGTCCTTCTCAACCCTGTCGATTCCCTTGGGTATCTTGTATGTGGTGATCAGGTCTCCCCTCACTTCCTCTTCCAGCGAAGTGTGGTTTCATTCCCGTAGTCTCTCCTCATGACTTCGGTAGTGTACTTTTCTTTCTGAAGGGGTTCTGTTCCCTTCTCTGTTGACTGGGCGCTGGGGGAGCAGCTTGCTCTGTTGCCTCTCGCTTGGTCCCGCTGTTGGTGGGCGCTTTGGGTTGTCTTCCGGCCTCTGCTGGCGTCGGAGGACGGCTTCTCCCCCTTGGGGGGGGTTCAGAGCTGGCGGGGTGGGCTTCTTCCCTGCGCTTCGTCATTTCCTCTTCGTGGGTGCGTGGGGCGTGGTCGTTCCGCCCCATCCTTCTGGGCTTCCCGTCTGCTCTTTGCAGTCATGAGCTTTTCCAGTCTGCAGTTCTTCTGGACTACTTCCGTCTGCGCCCTGGATCCTCTGCCCTGCTCGGAGGACTGTTGTCTCCTGTTCGGATTCTGTTAGGGCCGGGTGCATGGTTGGTGGACCTGGACCTCCAGGTCACTTCTTGGCACATTCCTCTCCAGTTTTTCTGGGGCTAGCACGGTTGGTAATTACCTATGTGTACTTACCTAAGTGTAGTTACAGGATGAGAGCTACTCTCGTGGTGTCCCGTCTTCCCAGCACTGTCATATAATGCTTTGATTATAATTGTCATATTGTCATATAATGATTGTCATATGTCATAATGTCTTCATATGATTGTCATACAATGCTTTGGTGGTGGGGCTTCAGGTTTGCTGTTTTTATTGCATTCCCTATTTTGTGAAGGGCACTTTGTATACTCTTTGCATCTTTACCGGATCTTAGTGCCCTGTCTGCGTCTGAGATTCGGTGTCTGGCCTACCTCGACGACTGGCTGGAGTGGGCTCCCAGTCAGTCCGCTTGTCTGCTCGCCAGGGGATGGTTCTTTCCAGATCGCTGGGTTTGGTTTCCTGGTGATCTGGAGGTTTTACCTTCTGTTCCGTCCCGGGTTCGGACCTGGGCCTTGTTTCAGGCTCTTGGGCCCCTCATTGTCTTCCCTCCAGAAGTGTTACGGTGGCTGTGGTCCCGCCTTTGGCTGTTCAGGAGGGGGTCCCGGGTTACTCAGCGGTTGCTTGGGCGGTTGTGCGGGAGTTTGCACTTCGGCGTGCTTGTCTGCCCGCAGAGTCGGGTTTGGCTCCGGCGTCGGTTGGTTCCTACGGAGACTCCACTTCCGCCTCTTGCATTCCTTGGGTTCCTCTGGGGATCTGGTGTTGGTGCTGCGTCACCAGCTTCCTCTTTGGGGTTTTCGGGGTTCCGTGCCTTGGCGGCTCCCCGAGCCTTCGCTCGATGTGTTCACGGACGGGTCGTCTCTCGGCTGGGGCTTTGTGACCTGTGCTCACCAGGTCGGCCGAGGTTGATGGAGTCTGTCTGTCCGTCGGGCTCACAGCCCGGTTCAGGTGTTCATGGCTGTCTGGTTTGCGCTTCGGAGGGTTTAGGTCACTAGGTACTCTACCGTTCAGCTCTGTTTGGACTGTTCTCTGGTGGTTCTTGCCGGAACCACAGGGGGTTTGGTTAACCGTGTGGCTCGTGTCCGGGGTGTGTCCTGCGTCCTGGTGGACAGCTGTCTCGGTTCATTCCTCTTCGTGGGTTGGCCAGTCGTCGCCGATTCGTTTTGTTGGCTCTGTTGGGCTTATGGACTCCTGGCCATGGACGTCTTCGGGTCGGCGTGGTCTAGGCGTCGCCCGTTTTGTGGCGCCCTTCCCACCTGCGAGGTCTTCACGGTGGAGGCTTTCGGCAGGCCTGGTCGAGGTGGGGGGTACCTGTACCTCTTCTCCCGGTCCAGCTGTTGCTTCGGGTTCTGGCTCAGTTGCAGCCCATTCCCACGAGAACAGTCCTTATGGTTCCACTGTGGCCGGCCCGGCCTTCTTTTCAGACGCTGCTTGATAGGTGTCCGTACCCGGGGTGTTTTTCCTGAGGCTTCGCCTCTTTCGGCAGGCCGAATCGGTCCTGTCCGTGACTGGTTCGGCCTTCTCTTTGGCTCTTCGCGTCTGGTATTTTGACGCAGGTATCGCCATCTCTATGGTGTTCAGGTGGCTTTGTTGACGGTGTCCCACCTGCGAGCTTCGTCTTGGAGACTGTATGACGTTTATTACGTCTTCTCGCGTTTCGTTTCCCCTCCGGCCTGCTCATGAGTCGCCTGAGCCATCCTGGTCCTTGTTCAGGGTGCCTTCTTCTCTTCCCCTCAGTTTGTGGTAGCCCCTTCGGTTTCAGTTTCCTCCTCTTTGGTACTGGTGGTAGCTTTATTGGTGTGCAGCCTTTCTCTGTCCTGGCGACGGTCGAGACGGCTGCTTTCCGGAGGGGTTCTTGGGGTATTGGTACTTGTTTGGTTTGGCCGGGGGGTGCGTCCTGTGTTGTCCGGTTGTGCTTTTTGCTGTTGCCGGCGTACCGTGCCTGGGGATGCGCTGTGGTTGATCCGGTTCCTTCGTTCCCCGTTTTCAGGGCTCGGGTCTCCCGGGTCGTCCGCAGTGTTTTCCTTCTTACTGCGGTCTGTCTTTGCGCCCGTGCTGTTCAGATGTTTACAGCAATTGCTGCTGTGTTGGTGACGTCTCGGGCTCATTTCGGGCGCAGGGAATTGTGGGTCGCACAGGTTTTTGGCCGCCCATCCATGTGTATGTCTGTTCTTGGGCGTTCTTGTTGCCTTGGGTCGCAGGTTTGCGACCGGTTGTCTTGGCTTTGCGTTGCAGAGTTTGTGGCGGCCGCCTCCCGGGTTAGCCCTTTCTTTTCCTTCTCTTTGGGTATGAAGCTCCAGGGAGCCGTAGGGGCTCCCCACAGAAAACCAGCGTTGAATGTAATGAAACGCCATTTTCTGGGTGAGCCCCGGAGGCTCCCTGGCAACCCTCCCTCCCACCGGTCGGCGGTTTTTTCGCGTTGGTTGAGGCTTAGCTTCCGAACTGGAGCTTGGCAGCCGGCGCGGTAGGTCCGGGGCTCCCCCCTCCCCCTCCCGGGGTGGGGAGGGCTGCGCGGACGATCGGCGCGGCAGTAAAGTGTGATGTTTGCTTGTTTGCTTGTTTCCTTGGGATTGTAGGGAGTTTTCTACCTCTCTGTTCGGTTTTTGTTGTAGTGTCTTACCATGTGGGGTTTGTTTTGTTACGCCTACCTTTCTGGGTGCCTAACCCCGGTCGATGGCAGATAAGGAAAACCCCCAACCATATGGGGTTTTCCAGGGCCATTGCTCCCTGAAACCTCTCTGAAGGGGCCAGGTTCTGGCGCTGGTCCCTGGTAGGTCTGAACTCCTTAGCTAATGTCCCGGTCTAACATAACACACATTAGCCCGATAAGCTCCAGGGAGCCTCCGGGGCTCACCCAGAAAATGGCGTTTCATTACATTCAACGCTGGTTTTTTGTATTTTTTTAAGATTTTAGTTTTTTCCCCTTTGTTTATTATCTGATCTTATTGTAACCTTTACATCCTGGAGAATACATATGTTTTCCTAACTATGTGAAGATAAAATGAAATTGGTCAACAAATAAATCAGTCACAACTCGCAAAAGTTGGGACTTGATTTTTTTTTTTTTTTTCTCCTTGACTTTCATTCAACACACATTGACCAAAAACTTTCGCATGTGTGACTACGAATGCCAAACAATGTTAATTAAAACATACAATTACATTAACAAATTAAAACTACCTTTATTCATTGTTGATACAGTAACTTCAATTATCTCTGAAACTAGAGTTTCAACTTTGAATGGCTTCTAGAATTCCATTTTTTGACCGATTCTCACCACGTTGTCATATTGTGTGCTCAGCAGTCTGTTCTGCAATCCCTTCAGAATGGATTTTTCATAAACTTTATACATTTGGAGTTATAATTTGTTTTAGTCTAAATTTGCCGCATAGTTCAAATGCCCTATTGATTTTTTTTACAGTAAACTATACTGAAAACCTATATTCTAATTAGATGAAAATGAAGATCATATGCTATTCTAAGAGAATAGTAACATTAAATGAACAGTTGGTAATAGTTCACATTTTTTAATCTGAATTGAAAATCTGAAGTTTTTAATATTCAGTTTTAAAATTAATTTTGATTCTCTTGTTTTTCAAGTTATGCTGTGATCATTTAGACAAAGTTGGAGCATTTTCCTAGTGGATTATGCCAAAAAATTGGAAAGTGCTTGTGCAAGTTTTAAAAACTTTCGTTAAATTCTTTTCTGTCAAATCATATATGTATGTATGTATGTATTGCGCGGTCTAAGGGTTAATAGTTTAAATATTTGTAGGTATTTAAACTGGTCAGCATATTAAAGTGTGGTCCATGTAGGTTGTGTTTTGTATGTTATCTTACTTAAATTGTTTGCATTGAGAGAGAAGCTGGCATAGGAAATTGGTAATACCATTCTTAATCAGATGCATCAAATGAATCCATTGCCTATTTTGTTTTATTAGGCAATTTATTATTATCAAGACAATTATTGAATTGCATTACATGTGTAAATAGGGCAACAGATTTGAGGTGCAGAGTAACTATCACAAAAAATTGCATGAAAACTCGATCATATAATCTTGTGGGCCTTATTTTATATACCAGATAATTTGGAAAAGAGGTCTAGTATTTCTCTAATTATCTTTGCTCTGACTTCCTCTGTAAATACTGTGACGATATTAATTGTGCTATCTTGATATAAATTTGTTCAATGATAACTTTTCCACTATTTCTGTTTTGCACTGTGATAAGTTATTAATCGTGTGGACTTTATACAGTGCTTGTTTATTTTATTTTCTCAGGATGGCAATAATGGCCAAGGTAATGTAAAGCCTTCACAGCCATTTGCTGTATTTGAAGATATGAAGGATACAGATGATAACACTGTAAGTCCTAATACATTTATTTATGTTTTGATGCCTTTGGTCTGATAGTCTTGTAGGGTAATGATTTATTTGCCATGTAATCAATACAGTTCTGCAGAATGCCTAAAGAATCCATAGGGATTTGAAAGCAAGTATTAAATGTTCTGTTTATTGCAAGTGGTTTAAATCTTGTTTGCAAGTATTCAGTATGCAATATAAGGATTTGTTAGATTTAATAATATTGTTATCAACTACAACAAACAAGGCCAGATTTTTGTTCCAAAATAATTTGGTGACAATAAATTAGGGTGTATTATTTATTATATATGCATACATACATATACACACACATATACATATACAGGGGTATCTCAGTTTACGAATTTAATCCATTCCTGGAGATGGCTCGTGGCCCAAAAATTCGTAAACCAAAGCGAATTTCTGCATGAGAAATAATGGGAAATGAATTAGCCGTTCCTGACTCACCCAAAAATTAACTTCAAAGAAAATCTTATACCCAATTCATCCAAATCTTCACTACAAAAGTATGTACAAGTTATTACCTTTACTGATGACTCCTGTTGGCGTATGGAAGATGGTGAGGAGGGGGAAGGAAGAGAGGTTTTACTGTTTGGAAAGGGAGTCAGTCCCCTTCCATTATAACATCAGGCATTGAGGACTTCCCCTAGGGTGCACTCTGGTACGTTTCTCCTGCAAACCACTAGGACCTGGTTGTGGCTTTCTGCTTGATTTTCTCACAAGAAAACGTTCCATTGAAGATTGTTTTTCCCTTCTTTGCAACACTTGTCTATAGTGAGACCTCACATTGTCATTGAAAAAGTTAATGCACCGGCCTACTACAGCGTTCATTGGGCGAGTCGTTTCAACAAAAGTTTGCATTTCTCCCAACAGCATACACCACTTCCTAATTGTTGAGGAAGGGACATTCTCTTCTGCCTCCTCCTCCCCTGAAGAAATATCCTCAGCTGCCTCTTGTTACTTCTCCTTTTGAAGGGCTAGTTCTTTGATTCTTCGTTGTGTTCGTCCACCAACTCCTCCACGTCAGCACCATTCAATTCTAAGCCAATTTTCTGGCCCAGAGTAACAATTTCCTCAACAATAGGCACTTCATGTACAGGCTCAAACCCCTCAATGTCTAGTTCTGAAACACATTCAGGCCACAATTTTCTCCAGCCAGACTCCCTCCCTGTCCGGCTCGTTGTTGCCGTGAGGGGGCTTGGTGGGCGGCTGTCGGAGTGTGATATTCCATGGGTCAGTCCTCTGGCCTCTCCAATGTTCTGCTGCCCGTATCTTTGTGAGGAAATGGTACACGGTTCCATTTATCCCCTCCCCCCCCCCCTGAGTGTCCCGCTTTCTCTTCCCGATCTTAAACATCTACTGAACTCCACGCCAGAGCCTGTGCTCCTGCTGGGTGATTTCAATTATCGTCATTCTTTTTGGGATGATGTTCTGACAAACACCTGGGGTCACCTTCTTGAACCGTTCATCCTATCTTTTTCCCTGTCTCCTCTGAATTCTGGTGAGCCCACTCATTTGGACTCGCACCCTTTCCTGTCTTGATCTTTCTCTCTGCTCATCGTCTCTTTACTTGGATTTCTCGTGGTGGGTTCTTGATGACCTCCATGGCAGTGACTTTTTTTTTTTACATTCTCCCCCTCCTTCCCTAGGTGGTGGTTTGCCAAGGCAGACTGGAACCTATTTACCCTGTGCTTCTCTCTCCGACCTCTCCAGTCTGCTTCTCCCTCGCGCCCTCCTCCTTTTTCATGGCACCGTCTTCAACGCTGTCCTCCGCTCTATTCCTCGCTCTTCCTCTAACTCTTGGGGCCTATAGAAGTGCGTTCTATGATGGAATACAGACTGCGCTCGGGCTGTCCGCTGTAAGTGTGCAGCCTGGAAGAGCTACCACCACCAGCAGACGGTTGAGTCTTTCCTGTAGTTTTGGAAGGCGAGTGAGGTGGCTCTTAGGACCATCCGTACAGCTAAACGTGAATGTTGGATGCCTTATGTCTCCACCATTACGTGCGAAACTCCTCTGCTGCAGATCTGGAAGCGTATCCGCAAGATAGCGGGTAAGTTCGTTCCCGTTGTGGCGCCGGTCCTTTGCCTCCGTGGCACTCTTGTGGCGAACCCGTTGCAGGTCGCTACCGAACTGGGTTCCCACTTTTCGTCTGTTGCGTATCCGCAAGATAGCGGGTAAGTTCGTTCCCGTTGTGGTGCCGGTCCTTTGCCTCCGTGGCACTCTTGTGGCGAACCCGTTGCAGGTTGCTACCGAACTGGGTTCCCACTTTTCTTCTGTTAGCTCTGGTTCTCATCTTTCTCAATTTTTTCCTCTTCGTAAACCTCTTCTTGAATCTTGTCCCTTGGATTTCTCCACCCATCTCAGACTTATCTATAACGATCCCTTCTCTCTCTCTGAACTTCAGTCTGCCCTGGCCCTATGCGGTTCTACGGCGGTGGGCTCCGATGACATTCATTATGAGATGCTTTACCATCTCCTTCCATGCACGTCTCAGTATTTACTGAGTCTGTATAATCGGGTCTAGGAGTCGTCGTCAGTCCCTGTGGAATGGCTTGATGCCGTTGTCCTCCTTGTTCGGAAACCAGGGTCTCTTGGGTCATCGCCTAAGGACTTCAGCCCTATTGCCCTCACAAGTTGTCGGCAAACTCTTTGATCGTATGGTTAACGTTCATTTGATGCGGTTCTTGGAAGACTATCACCACCTTTCCCCTTCTCAATTTGGTTTTCACAAATGCCGCAGCACAACAGATGTCCTGGTGAACTTGGAGGTCTATGTTCGTACTGCTTTTGCTGCGAAGACCTCCGTTGTTGTCGTCCTTTTTGACCTGGAAAAGGCTTACGACACCACCTGGCGATATCATATTCTGTCCCAACTTCATTCTTTTGGCCTTCATGGTCATCTCCATCTTTCTCCAGGGCTTCCTCTCTCGTCGTGCCTTTCGGGTGAGGCTTGGTGCCACTCTCTGTCTCTTTTCAGCAATACGAAGTTGTGCCCCAAGGTAGTGTTCGGAGCACCACTCTTTTTCTGGTTGCCCTCGATGGTCTTCTTTCCTCTCTTCCTTCTGGCGTCTTCTCCACTCTCTATGTCGACGATCTTACCCTTTGGTGTCGAGGTGATGATTCGCCTCTCCTTCAACGGCAGCTTCAACTTGCGATTGATGCTGTGTTGTGTGCCACCGATCATGGCTTCAGGTTCTCTCCGTCTAAGACTTGTGCTATGACTTTTACTCGGAAGCATGTCGTTCTTCGTCCCTCTTTGTCGCTTTATGGCCATCCCCTTGTGTACAGGGATTCCACTAAGCTTTTGGGGTTAATCTTTGACACTCGTTGTCTTGGTCACCCCATATCTCTGTTACCTCCGAGTTGAATGTTCTAAGTCCCTTATCCTCCTCAAGGTTTTGTCCCATACTTCTTGGGGAGTGGATAGGTGCGCACTTTTTTTTTTTTTTTTTTTTTTTTTTATAAGATATATACAAGAGTTGTTACATTCTTGTACAGCCACTAGTACACACAGCTTTTCGGGCAGGTCACTGGAATACGATCCCCTCCTCGAAGAATTGTTGTTATAACCAAGTAACCATTTTAGTGTTGAGTTAAACAGAGGCTACAGTTAAGGATTTCCGCCCAGTAAATCCTTCCCGGCCAGAATACGAACCCATGACAAAGCGCTCTCGGAACGCCAGGCGAGTGTCTTACCACTACACCATGGAGACTTACATTCCTTTCTCGTCTTGTCTAAACTCGATTATTGTTGCCCTGCCCTGCCTTGCCGAGAAAAACTCCGCAACGCGAAGCCGAGACAACAGGCTACAAGGACCCAAGGCAATACAAGAATGCACAGAAGCAGACACGCGCGCAAAGAATGGGCAGCCAGGAACCTGTGCGACCCCCAAATCCTCGCGCCTGAAATGAACCCTAGACGCCACCAAGACAGCAGCGAAAGCTGCAAACATCTGAACGGCACGGGTGCAAAGATAGACCGCAGGCTGGTAGATTTAAAAACTCTGTGGACGACCTGGGAGACCGAAGCCCTGAAACAGGGAACGAAAGAAACCGGATCAACCCAAAGCGCATCCCCAGTCACGGTACGCAGGTAACGGCAAAGAGCCGCAACCGAACAACACATGACGCACCCCCGGCCGAACCAACCAAGCATCAATAACCCAAGGACCCCTCTGGAAAACAGCTGTCTCGACCGTCGCCAGAAGGACGGAGAAAGGCTGCGGACTTACAAACTTACCACCAGTACAAAAAGAGCAGGAAACCCCATGCGCCGGAAGAGAGCCAGAAGCTCCCCGACCCAACCCACAGATGCCTATGCCAAAAAAATATGGCCTATGAAAAATAATCTTGAACCAAAGGGGCTACCACAAACTGAGAAGATAGATAAGAGGGCACCCTGATCAAGGACCAGGATGCCTCAGGCAACGCATGAGCAGGCCGGAGGTGAAACAAAACACGAGAAAGCGTATGGAACAAGGCGGATGTGATGTCCAACCTGAACGCAAGCCGGAGCGGCTCCGCCAGTGCCGCACGAAACGAGGCGACAGTAAGAAGCATCAAATAACAGTCCTGAAAACCCAAGAAAGGACAAGACAACCCGATGCGAATGAGAAGACAACCTACGAAGAGCAAGAAAATGGCGAATAGAAACACCAGGAACATCATGCTGTCGCGGAGACAAAGCTCGCAGGTGGGAACACCATCAATGAAGCCACCTGATCACCATGTAGATGGTGATACTCCTGCGTCAAAATTCCAGACGCGAAAAGCCGAGGATAAGGCTGGACCAGTCCGACTTGCTGAAAGAGGCGGAGCCGCGGGAAAATGCCCCGGGTTTGGACACCTATCAAGCAGCGTCTGAAAATAAAGCTGGGCCGGCCACCAAGGGGCCACGAGGACTACTCTCCTAGGGAATGGCCTCCAACCGAGCCAGAACCTGAAGCAACAGTTGGACTGGGAGAAGTGGAACAGGTACTCCCACCTCGACCAGTTTTGCCAAAAGGCTTCCACCGTGAACGCCTCGCAGGCAGGTAAGGGCGCCAAATAGAATGGTAGATGCCGAGGCCACCCCAACATAAAGATGTCCATAACCAGGAGTCCATACGTCCAGCAGAGCCAACGAACGAGTCGGCGACAACCGGCCAACCCGCGAACATAGGAATGAACCGAGACATGCTGTCCGCCAGGACGCAGGACACAGCCCAGAAATGAACCGCACGGCTAGCCAACCCCCGAGAATCCATCAAACGAGTCACTCAAAGGGACCCACCTCAAAGGTCAAAGACCTAAGAGAAACCTCGTGGTTCCGGCAATGAACCACCGGAGAAAAGTCCGAATGGAGCTGGATGGTAGAGCACCGAGTGACCCGAACCCTCCGAAGAGCAAACCAGACAGCCACGAACTCCCGACCCGTGCTGTGAGCCCTACGGACAGACAGACCCCACCATCCCCGGCCGACCTGGTGAGCAATGATCACAAAGCCCCAGCCGAGAGATGACCTGTCCATGAACACATTGAGCGAAGGCTCGGGAAGGTGCCAAGGCACGGAACCCTGAAAACCCCAAAGAGGAAGCTGGTGACACAGCACCAACACAAGATCACCGGTGGACGAACCCAATGATTGCAAGAGAGGCGGAAGCGAAGTCCCTGAAGGAACCAGACACTGAAGCCAAACCCGACCCTGCGGGGCAGAACAGCACGTCCAAGTTCAGACTACCGCACAACCACTCGAGCAACTGCCGAGCGACCTGGGATCCCCTCATAATCAGCCAAAGGCGGGACCACAGCCGCAGCACGCTTTTGGAGGGAAAGACAAGGAGTGACTCAAGAGCCCTAAACAAGACCCAGCCAGAAAGAATCCGTGACAGAAACAGATGGAACGGCCTCCAGGTCACCAGGAAATCGAACCCGGCGATCTGGAAAGAACCACACCCCTGGCGAGCAGACAAGCGGACCGACTGGGAGCCCACACCAGCCAGTCATCGAAGTAGCCCAGACACCGAATCCCGAGCAGACTCAGATAGGGCACCATGATCCGGTAAAGATGCATAAATACACCAAGTGCCAATTACAAACTAGGGAAGGCAACAAAAGCGGCAAGCCTGAAGCCCCACCACCAACTGTGCAAGTCCTGGAACCCTGGAGAGGAACGTGCCAAGAAGTGACCCAGAGGTCCAGGGCCACCATCCAGACACCCGGCCCCAACAGAAGCCGGACCGGAGACAACACTCCTCTGAAGAGGGCAAAGAATCCAGGGCGCAGACTGAACAAGTCCAGAAGAACCCCAGATCTGCAAGGCCTGTGTCTGCATAGAGCAGACGGGAACCCCGAATGAATGAGGTGGATCGGCCACGTCCAAACGCACCCACCAAGTTGACATGACAAAGCACAGGGAAAGAAGCCCACCCCGCCAGCCTCGAACCCCCCCAAAGGGGGAGAAGCCGGAAGACAACCAAAGACGCCCACTAACTGCGGGATCATGTGAGAGCCAACCGAGCAAGCTGCTCCCCCAGCGCCCCATCAACAGCGAAGGGAACGGAGCCCCTTCCGAAAGAAAAAGTATACTGTATATGTTTAAATACACACACACAAGGTGTATTACACATGTGCATACACGGTTGGAACGTGTATGCACGTGTAGGAAAAAACGGTTGGAACAAATTAGGGGAGAAGGTGGTGGAGGCCAAGACCGTCAGTAGTTTCAAAGCGTTATATGACAAAGAGTGCTGGGAAGACGGGACACCACGAGCGTAGTTCTCATCCTGTAACTACACTTAGGTAATTACACACACTTGTACACATGTGCATACACACACAATGCGCACACACACAAGTGTACACATGTACATGTATATGTGTGTACACATATACATGAAAAGAAAAGAAAATTAAATAAAGAAAAGAAAAATACAAGACGCCGACCAGTGGGCAGAGAGCACCACGCCGGCCAGGCGAAGAAGGCACCAAGAAAGCAAAAAACTGCATCAAAAGACCCACCTCGACAACAAAACCCAAGGCCCAGGCACAACCACAACAAGTGCCAAGACCCAAAAAGATCAACCTGCAAGCCAGGAAGACCCCGGAACACTAGAAGGCAGAACCGGGTCACACACGAGGAAACAAAGCCCCGAGAACCCACTAAGGAGGGGGGGGCCAAGAGAAAGAAACCTCCAGAACGAAACCAAAGAACCCAAAGGAACCCAGAATCGAACCCGGGGAAGCCCAAACTACCACATTTGTCGGCGGAAATACACCACAGAAAGGCAAAGCACAGCCCTCAAACAGACCCCCAAGGGAAATGGCCAAAACTGACCGAAAGCCGAGGGACAAGGTGTGGGAGCAAGCATAAACAGACAGGGACACTTAGTCCAAACCCTAGGGCCCAGACCCAAAACAGACAGAAAACTGAAAACTGGTGACCGGTGTAAAAACCAACACCCAAGCATTCCCAGAAGATGGGCAGAAAACTCCAGAAAAGCAAAGAAACCCTGAAAGAGGTGAAAAATTCACCCAAGACGCTAGCTCGCACACCCAGGCACATGTAAACAAACTGTAACGTTGCGCTGGTGGCCACGCCAGGAAACCGGCAGAAGAAAATGGCCACAAGAAACAGGAGGCTGTGACCGACGCAATTGATACAAAAACACGCCAGCAAATGTGGGAAGCAAGCAGACTTGATGGATGAAAAACTGCCCAGAAGCAGAAAATCCAGGCAGGGGCAAACAGCCCCAGAACTGCTAGCAGGCATCCCCCACAGCCCCGGGAACCCGCAGCAGAGCCGTCCTCCACGCCCTCTGCCCTTTAAGAAAAGGAAGAGTCCAGGGGAAAAGGCAGCAAGAAAGGGCCACTGCTAAGACCCAGAAGCCTTGGCAGGAGGAACAGGCTCAAAAACCTCTGTCCCCAACCCGAACGAGACAGCCCTCGAAACCGCACGAGTCTCAGTCCCATCTAAACCCCGCCCCGACCCCAAAACCCTCAGACGGTCAGGAGCCGGGAACAGGGAGGGAAAAGGGCAAACAGCCCCTAACTAAACGGGGCGGCCCCGGGGCATCCGAGTGGGAAACCAACCTAGCTCTTTGCAGCAGCCTAAACCAAGTTTGCAACGTGGATGCTGCCTGTACTCTGAACAGTAATAACATCAGGAGAATACTGGAGAACAAGCAGAGAATAACTCGCAAGACTCCGGGTCAAGGTGTTAGTGACCCAACAGGCAGCATGACAGAGTTAAACTGTCACCCGGAGACAATGGCACAGCAACCAACGAACCCGCACAAGACGGGTTGGAACCCGAAAGACACATTCAATGATCCACCGAGCCCCGACAGGGTTTTCTAGGGCCCGTAGGGGTAACAACTACGGGAAGTCCGGGCAAGGTGTTGCTAACCAGTTAAACACCCAAAACTAACAAGGGGGTAGAGGACAACACTGAAAACCCCTGTGACGTGTTCAATCACGGGGGCCTAGCAGAGGGCCACCAAACACTATTAGTGGAACTATAGCCATTAGGTAGACCCCCACCAGGCAAATGAAAATAAAAATAAAAGAAAAACCCTGCAAAAGTACCCGGTCCCCAGAGGCAACATGAACTGGTCGCCGCTTAGGTGGTAGGTCGCGCAACACCTTGACGCCCTAACCAGCACGATATCAGGTCATTCCCAGGGCCAAACAAGGGCCCCAAGCCCCAGCTGGCCCCAAGGGCGAGGCAAATGTTGAGCTGCAAGAACCTCTGAGGGAATGGTTCCTGAACGCCCCAGGGAAGATAACCCTGTCAGGCAGGGGGGCAGTACTCACAGGGCGCTTAAGGAAGGAAGCCCCTAAGCGCATGCAGCCCAGGTACTGATGAGGATCACCTGGCAACCGCACAACACAACACACAGCAGTGAATGCCACAAAAGGCAAACACCGCCTAGGAAACTGAGGCCAGAGAAGCGTCTGTCCCAGTTGACATTAGCTTACTAACTGATGCTAGGCAGCCAGTGCGGTGAGGTCCGGGCCCCCCTCCCCCTCTCGGTGTGGGGAAGGCTGCGCGGACGATCAGCGCGGCAGTAAAGTGTAATGTTTGCTTGTTTCCTTAGGATTTTAGGGAGTTTCTACCTCTGTTCAGTTTTTGTTAGTTTCGTACCATGTGGGGTTTGTTTTGTGCCTTCCTTTCTGGGTGCCTAACCCCGGTTGATAGCAGATAAGGAAAACCCCCAACCAAGGGGGGGGGGGTTCCAGGGGCCCATTGCTCCCTGAAACCTCTCTGAAGGGTCCAGGTTCTGGCTCATGGTCCCTGGAAGGTCTGAACTCCATAGCTAATGTCCCGGTCTAATATAACATACATTAGTCCAATAAGCTCCAGGGAGCCGTAGGGGCTCCCCACAGATTTGAAAAAGTCATAATGGAGCAGGCTACCTGACAAACACTGAACAACTTTTGACATTTTTCCTTTTTTTAAATTTGTTAAACAAAAAATTATATATCATTTTTAATTTTTCATAGAAAATGGAGCAGCCTACCTGACATACACTGAAAGAACCTTTTTCTATAAAAAATAAAAAATTAACAAATTTGAAAAAAAATGTCAATGGTTTGTTCAGTGTATGTCAGATAGGCTGCTTATTTAAAAAATTGGATGTCATATTGATTTTTTTCGGTGGTGGAACAGATTAATTTTATTTCCATTACAGTATTTTAAATGGGGAAATTTGTTTCGAAAGACGGGCGTTTCACGTGGCGAGCTTGGTGCAGGAACAGATTAAATTCGTTAATCGAGGCTGCACTGTATAACTTTTTTTTGCAAAATTTTAACCAAAGATGAGAAGACAGTCAAAACTAAGGTGCCATAACAAAGCGGTATATGTGGCATTGCCAAATCAGAAAATGCAAAGTATTATAAAAATTGGTTTGATTTACTGATGAAAACATAGAATCTTTCTCTTTAAAGGATTGTAAAGCCTTGGACCCCAATGATCAGTACATGGAAGATCAAGATGAAAACAGACCACCTCCAGGACTGGTCCAGCAACAGGAGCATCGACAGATCACAGGCATCCTTCAACCTTCAGCAAACATTCCTATCCTACCCCTAGATCAGTGTCCACAGGAAGATATGGAAATAAACAAAAAAGATTCAAAGTGTGGATTTAGTGGAGCCAACGGAGTCTCTGATGTAAGTACAGTATTGGATTATTTTTGAAGGAAAATTATATATTAGATTATCGCGGAGAGATTTCTTCAGCAGGGTTTTCTCCCTGAAAAGTAGTATGGTGTTTAGTTTTGTTGTTTTATACAATACATGTGTATAATTGCTACTGTTACTAGAAATCTTAATGCTGTACTTGCTGAACACACGTTTCATATGACAACTTCATAGTGCACATACAAGAAAAATTCTTTGACACTATAGCTGGCCCAGCAGGTAACCCGCCGCTCACCGCAAAGTAGGCTGATCATTGCTGGTGAGCAAACAGTCACACCAGTGTTTATGCTCTTTTTCAGCTTTCTCACCTCAATTTTCATACTATGTTTTTAAATTTGGTAACAAACTGTTCGTAATAAAATGCTGTAAAGGTATATTTGCATATACGAACATGCCTCATTTTTCTATACTTTTGACGAACACTCAATAAATTTTCCCTTCTACGTGTTTTTCACTGTTTTCGTCATGGATTGGCTCTGTTCTTTATCACTATCCATCTTGAAGTCAATTTGTAGTGTTTATAAAGCCGGTAGCAACAAATACCCGAGATAAAATAACAAACGGAGGAAACTTTTCGACTCGTCGGGAGGCCGCTGCTGTCACGAGCAAGGTCACAAGAACAGTGAGCCTCCAGCGTAGGTGGGTGGCCACAAGGCAGGGTGGGAATGCCATGTGGGGTATACATAGAATGGGAAGACCTTGGCACATATTTTAAAATAGGTCCCATATTATTGGGACAATATATTGAATTTTTACAAATTTTAAAATTAATGACGCCGTGCATAATCACGAACTCTGCGTGCTTGGGTTTTATGCTGCAGTTTGCATCATTGGGCAGCAAAAGTGTTAAATTAATATATTGTCAAAAAATGCATTCCAAGATCATAGAAACTTTAGAAAAAAAATATATAGCTATCTTTGGCTATGGTGGAGAGGGGAATCTTCCAATGACTGTTTCTCTGTACATTCCCTCACACAAGGATCTTAGCAGATACAGTACAGTATATAGAAAAAAGCAAACAGTTGCAATCTACAAAAGTAGTAACCAAGAAGACCCTTTCAATTATTGACCTGTATCATTGACTAGTGTGGTAATCAAAACACTTGAAAATAATTAAAACCAAATGGGTAGAACGCCTGAAGAGAAATTATTTAATACAGATGGTATGGTTTTCGAATAGGAAGATCCTGTGTGGGGGACATAAAGAAAAGGCTTTCGACAGAGTCCCACAGGTTACTATGGAAAGTGGAATGTACTGGAGGAGTGACAGGGTGGGGCTTCTAACATGGATGAAAATAATGTTCATTGTCTACATAAACTATCTACCAGAAGGAGTGTAGAATTATATAAACATGTTTGTTGATGATGCTAAGATACCACAGTAAATAAAAAGCAAGATTGTTATGCCCTTCAAGAAGATCTGGACAGAATGTGTGTATGGAGCAGCACTTGGCAAATGGAATTCAATGTGAATAAATGGCACGTTATGTTATGTGGAATAGGAGAAAATAGGCCACACACAACTTACAAATTATGTGAAAAGACTTTAAAGAACTCTGATAAAGAATGAAATCTAGGGGGTGGTTCTGGATAGAAAACTGTCTTTTGGACACAAAGAATATTGTGCAAGAAGCCTATGCTATGCTTTCCAATTTCAGCATTTGTTTTAAATACATGGAAGGTGAAATATCAAAGAAATTGTTCACAATCTTTGTGAGACCTAAGTTGGAATATGCAGTGGCTGTATGGGTGCCCATATCTTGAGGACATAAACAAACTGGAAAAAGTCCAAAGACACGAAACTAAATATCTTCCAAAACTGATAGACAAGATACAAGGAGAAGTTACAAGGATTAAATATGGCAAGGTTAGAGGAAAAAGATATATTATTACTTCTTAGCTGGTGTCTGTCTTATGTAGGTTCCTGGGATCAATGGTCCGGTCTCTGACCAGGCCTCCCAGTTGGTCGTCTAGTCAGTTCGGTTGTTGGAGGTGGCTGCTCGCAGCTTGTCATATGAATCACAGCCTGGTTGACCAGGTATTCATTGGAGGTACTACGAACAAAATTAAGAAAAACTTGAAACCTGGCACTTCAAAAACAAAGGGTCCTAGATTTAAGCTAACTTAACAAAAGTGCTGAGAAAGACATTAGAAAATTCATTTTTCCAGAGTGGTAAATGGTTGGAACACGTTAAATGAGAAGGTGGTGGAGGCCAAAACTGTCAGTAGTTTCAAAGCGTTATATGACCAGGAGTACTGGGAAGACAGGACACCCTAAGCATAGCTCTCATCCTGTAACTACTCTTAGGTAATTACTGTGCACACACAAACCTCCATAACCCTTAGAGACCTC
This sequence comes from Procambarus clarkii, assembly GCF_040958095.1. NCBI lineage: Eukaryota > Metazoa > Arthropoda > Malacostraca > Decapoda > Cambaridae > Procambarus > Procambarus clarkii. The sequence goes on along the minus strand of NC_091150.1, from coordinate 46,225,186 downwards.
CCCCATCCCCTGCTCTTGCTGCTCCCCTCAGCACATGCTCTCCCTGTTTCCCCAACCCCACAAGACCCTCCTGGCCCGGACCCTCCCAGCCTTCACATCTCAGATCCTTCCACTTCTGGACAGACTGGATAAAAGATAGTTAGCTTAAAACTAATGTACCCAAACATAGATGGAATTACAAATAAAGCAAGAGAATTTAGTGACAGAGCACAGGAGGAAAACTTGGATGTAATAACACTCGCTGAAACAAAGTTGTCAGGTATAACAAATGCAGTGGTTCCCAAGACTACACTAGTCATACCGTTGGAAGCCAGAAGAGTTAAGTGAGACATGATTACTGCATACAAAATTCTCAGGGAAATCAACAGGGTATATACAGACAGACTATTTAACACGTGTATGATACTCAAACAAGGGGACATGTGACATCTATGAAAAAAAGAAGTAAGTTCAGGTTTCCTTTCAGAATAACAAAAAGTAATAATAAAATATAATTATTTTCTTACAGAACGATGATATTGAAGGCATTGTTCCCCTGGATGGTTTAAGCATGGCAGATTTCACGATGAAAATACCAAACAATGAAGATGCTTTTGCGAAGATGGCAAATGTAGCCTCAACTCCCAGCCCTTGGACACTTGTTAAGGTTCCACAAGCCACAGTCATTGGAGAAGATTTTACAATGGCTGTCATGAAAGCATTCAAGTGAGTTGAAAGCGTGTTTGCTTTTTCTCACTCATTGTTATCACAATCCTTTGTTTTCAGCTGTCTTTGTTCTGTCTTCTTTCTTGGCTTTTCCTCGATAGGCATCCGATGTCTAATACTGTCGTTTCTTATAGTGCTGCATTTGGCAGAGCTGCTACTTGTTGCACGTTCAGAGTGGACCTTACTTCTGACTCCTTTCTCAAGCTTTCTCGTGGTTTGTTTCACCTCCAGCCTTCTCATGCACTGCCTGAGCCTACCTGGTCTTTGGACTTGGTTCTTTCTTTTCTTTTCTTCACATTGGTTTACTGTGACCCCTCTGGTTCGGGATTATTTTTGGAAGGCTTTGTTTATTATTTCCTTTGCTTCCCGTTGTCGCGTCCTGCTCCTCTTTTCTGACGAAGAATGAGATAGCAGGCATCCTGAGGGGTTCTTTGGTTGTGGAGGCTTGGTTGCATCAGCCAGGGGTGCCTCATATGCTTTGTCCAGTGGCAGCTTTACGCCACTGCACCTAAGCATTGTGCGTAAGCACAATGTCTGGTGTTCAAGCCACCGGTTCCATTTCAGTGGACTTGTGGGTTGATCCGGTTTCTTTGGTTCTCTTTTTCCAGAGCTCGTATTTCTCAGGTTGTCTGCAGTGACATTAAAGCTAGGTAGCCTGCAGTCTACACTCGTACTCATGATGTTAGCAAGTATGCTGCCTTGTCAGCAGTTTTTTGTAATATGTCTTAGGCAGATGTTCGGGCAGGGGGTGTAATTACCTAAGTGTAGTTACAGGATGAGAGCTACGCTCGTGGTGTCCCGTCTTCCCAGCACTCTTTGTCATATAACGCTTTGAAACTACTGACGGTCTTGGCCTCCACCACCTTCTCACTTAACTTGTTCCAACCGTCTACCACTCTATTTGCGAAGGTGAATTTTCTTATATTTCTTCGGCATCTGTGTTTAGCTAGTTTAAATCTATGACCTCTTGTTCTTGAAGTGCCAGGTCTCAGGAAATCTTCCCTGTCGATTTTATCAATTCCTGTTACTATTTTGTATGTAGTGATCATATCACCTCTTTCTTCTGTCTTCTAGTTTTGGCATGTTTAATGCTTCTAACCTCTCCTCGTAGCTCTTACCCTTCAGTTCTGGGAGCCACTTAGTAGCTTGTCTTTGCACCTTTTCCAGTTTGTTGATGTGCTTCTTAAGATATGGGCACCACACAACAGCTGCATATTCTAGCTTTGGCCTAACAAAAGTCATGAACAATTTCTTTAGTATATCGCCATCCATGTATTTAAATGCAATTCTGAAGTTAGAAAGCATAGCATAGGCTCCTTGCACAATATTCTTTATGTGGTCCTCAGGTGATAGTTTTCTATCTAGAACCACCCCTAGATCTCTTTCTTTATCAGAATTCTTTAAAGATTTCTCACATAATATATAGGTTGTGTGGGGTCTATGTTCTCCTATTCCACATTCCATAACATGACATGGGTGTAGGAGGTCCTCTGTGATCTTGGCCACTAGGTATCTTGTGAACGATCCTGGTCCTCTGTGGCCATGTGTTGCATTGAGGTGCCTGTCACCACCTTAAAACTTGAAGTAGAGTTGATACCAGTATTGCTCTCGCCTCTCTGGTAGGTTTCCCATTATTGTCATGCTCTGCGGATAGGGAGCAAACAGGGTTTCCTACAGAAAATCATGATGAATATAATGAAGTGTCAGTTTCTGGGTGAGCCCCGGAGTCATAGATTTAAACTAGCTAAACACAGATGCCGAAGAAATATAAGAAAATTCACCTTCGGCGCAGTAGACGGTTGGAACAAGTTAAGTGAGAAGGTGGTGGAGGCCAAGACCGTCAGTAGTTTCAAAGCGTTATATGACAAAGAGTGCTGGGAAGACGGGACACCACGAGCGTAGCTCTCATCCTGTAACTACACTTAGGTAATTACACACACACCACACACACAAAAGGGTGGAGATGGAGTTTACTAGCAGGGGGGGGAGAGCAGTTTTGTTAAGTTGTTTCTTTTTATTATTGGGAGTTCTTTTGTCATTTTGGATGCTTTGGTTGTGTTTTTAAACAAGGCAGTGGTTTGTTTTGATTTGCTTATTTTTCTTGGTGCCTTCCCTGGTGATGGCAAAGATGATATCCTTTAAATGTAAAGAGATCATATGTCATTGCTCTCTGCACCTCTCTGAGGAGGGGCGGGGAAGGTTTTGGCTCATGGTCTCTGGTAGGCAAAAAGAACTCTGCAACTGGTGAAGCTTGGTAGTATGACACGTAACCACTGCACTGCGCAGAGCACCATAAGGCATCTGATTGGGATGCGCAGTACATCATAAGACGCTGTTAGGTATAGGGGATGGTGCAAAACGCCCATGGGTACACAGGATCCGCAGCCTGTGCCTCAGGACTCCAGTAAACAGAATCAATCTTACAAAAAGAATCGGCAGCATCCATACTGGTTGTGAGAGCTTCAGTACTGAGACAGCGACCAAGACTGGCGCATGCATCTAGGGTCCACAGCACCACTTAATAATGATGAATAAAATAGGTAACTGCAATTATTTGGTGTTGATAGTGTCATAGATGATCTATATGTATTCTGTGGTGTGCTCTGGGATCCTCATTTTGTAAAAGCACACTTTGTAATGTGTGTGTGTATAAATATAATTAAAGTTAGTCTTAAAATCATTCAACAGTGATATAGATAAGTTTATATATATATATATATATATATATATATATATATATATATATAAATCATTTATGTACAGTATTGTTTAAACCCCTGGGCAGCATTTGTGATTATAGCCTGCAACACTGCCAGGTGCAAGGCTTTTTTTTTTTTTTTTTTAAAGGTCCCAAAACATCTAAGGGTTTCAGAGTTGGGGCAGGGCTTAGTTGGTCTTGAGACTCGGACAGCCTCGGGGATGCCCCTTCTGGTGTGGTAATAGAGGCATTCGAGTGTCCTCTCCCGGCCGAAGCCTCTGGGGTCTGACCAGTGGGCCTCATTCTATCCGGCTTCTATGGCTGCGCCGGCCTTGTCTAGTGGGGTCGGTGCCTGGGGGAAGGACTCACTTTGGGTTCTGTGGAAGAGGACCCTGGGGCTGGGGAGGGGCTGACTTGTGGGCCTTGGGCCCCGCTGGACCCCACCTGGGTTTTTCTACCCTCTGAGCGAGGCTTACTGTTACAAGGAGTGGTCCCCCCCCCCCCCCTTCCCTCTGCGTCCGAGTTGGATTTGGTTTCTGCCCCTCCCCTGGTTCTGTTCCATTTTTTCGGAGGTTTTCGGCTTATCGCATCCAACCTGCTGCGGTGCGGGCGGCCCTTGCAGCAAATCTCCTGCGTGACCCGGATTATGCCTCGGCTTTCAGATTTGGCACTTTGTTTCCTTTCTGGCTCCGTTTCGAGGTTCCGGAGTCGTCCTAGCTGGCATACTGTCCTGTCTTTGCCTTGGAAGCTTGGCACGCCTTCTGCCGTTCCCGCACGCTTTAGTGGCGGGAGGCTTCAACGGTGCTTCAGGTTTTCCTGGGAGCGACCTTGAGCACCTCAATGAGTGCTTGTTTGCTCCTGCCGTTTCCCGGGATGTTGCTGTCGTTCAGCTCCATGTGCAGGTTCCCCTCCTTTTGGCGGCGCAGGTGGCGGAGGACTTGTGTGCTCGGGGCCTTTTGGTTGCGGCCTTGCATGTCCTGGAGCTGTCTTCTGACTGGCTCACGGAGGCTGTGGGGGCGCTTTGGGCTGTTCCTGGGTCTGGCGTCTTGGCCTCGGCGGCTCACTCATCGGCTGCCTTGCTGAAGCTTTTCGCACCGATCTTGTGGGAGTCGGTGACTCTGTTTTATGCCTCCCGGCTCGTGTGTCGGCAGTCGGTGCTTGCCTCCTCTGTGGAATCCGCTTGGGGCCTTGACTCTCAGGATGTCTTACCCTTTTTGCCCTCTCTTGTTTGAGGCTTCAGCTGTTGTGCAGTTTATTCAGTCTGCTTCGGCTTCTTGCCGTCCTATGTCGGACTTGCTGGTTCTCCGGAGGTCCCGTGCTGGGCTTTCCCGGAAGGGTTGTACCAGGGCTCAGGGTTCCTCTCGTTGTGGTAGGCCACAGGTGTCCAGTTCGGGTTCGGCTCCTCCTTCGGACCCGCCTTCGTCTGGTCTGCGCCGTGTTCGCTCTGTGTGAGGTTCTGGGTCTCGTAAGGTGCGCCGGCCCTTTCGCCCCATTGACGGGGCGATGGGGAAGGCTTGCGCTGTTCGCTCATGCCTGGTCCCACGATTTGTAGGCGTTTCAGGTCGTTTCGCACGGCCTCCAGTGGCGTTCGGTGGCCCCTCCCCCTGCGGGGGGGGGGTTCGGGGCTGGCAGGGCAGGCTACTTTCCCTGCGCGCTGTCAGGTCATCTTGGAGTGGGTTCGCTTGGGCGTGGTCGAAACGGCGATGTCCCTCAGATGGGTTTCCCGTCTGCTTCCAGTCCTGAAACAGAACTGCGTGGACCTGCGGTTCACTCTGCACTTGTCCCGTCTGAACCCCTGGGGTTCATTGCCCCTCCTTTCGGATAACCACGCTGTCCCAGGTTTGGCTCCTGTTGGAGCCTGGTGCTTGGATGGTGTCCCTGGACCTCCGGGACGCTTATTGGCACATCCTGATTCATCCAGGGTTCAGGGACTGGCTCGGTTTTGTTGTGGGCTTCGTGCTTACCGCTTTCGTTGTCTTCCGTTCGGTTTGAACCTGGCACCACGTGTTTTCACGGGTATGGTTAGTCCAGACGATAACAGGACGCCTCAGAGAGTCAACAAGCAGGACTGCCTCTTTTTCAAGATTACTCCTCCTACCATTCTATGCACATCACTAATTCTCACCACAATCCTGCTATTATCAGAATCCTTGTCACTAAATCTTGTAAATGAATAATTTTCCATAAGTTTATTTTGTAAAGGAATGTGAGAAGTCGTTTAAAGATTCTTAGATGGATGAAACAATGGCAGTGTGCTGTGGCTAGCGCTGTGAACATCTTGAACAGCATTGCATTCACTGATATCAGAACATTGTACACAATCTTTATCACAGTCAGGCTCTTCTGTAATACTGTACTATCATGACTAAATAATACCAGTTACATATATATTTTTACATTGTTAGGCGATGATGTGGTCACAGGCTGAACAGCTGTGCTGTTAGCTCATGCTGCATGTGCCAGCCTTGGTTGCTCACTCCCTGCCTCAATGACTCCTCACTTTCCCACATTCTCCTCCCGCCATCCTATTTTTGCTTTTATTCACTATATACAGACGTTATATATAAGTGTCTACATGTTCTGTTCACCATTACTGTTCAACAAAGCTGGTATAATGCCCAAAGAGCATAGTGGCCACCCCTACCCAGCATGATGCATCATGCAGATGTTGCCACCTCCCTCACCATAATGGCTCCTCCCCACACTCCTCTTGCTGCTATTACACTATATATACACGTTATATATAAGTGTATACTGGCAGCAGGTTTTCTTTTAAACATGTGTCATTGAATATGACTGCATATTGTGTATTTACTAACTTCTGATCCCTCTATTTTTCTAGGATCAGGGCTTAGCTGTTGTATACAAGTACAGTATCTACATTTGTGTTCACCATAACGAATCACTAAGTTCGTATGCTGAGTGGCAGTGGCAGTCCGCCACTGTCTGTCACTCCTTCCCTCACCTCACCTGACTCCCCACCATACTGTTTTTGCTTTTATTCACTATTTACAGATGTTATGTATTAGTATCTGCTTGTTTTGTTCACCATAGCGAACAACTAAGCTAGTATAGTGAGTCCAGACAGTAATAGGTGGTCACACAGAGTCAGCACAGAATGCTACCTCCCTCCCCACCAAGATTACTCCTCCCACTACAGCCCTAATTATCACAACAATCCTGCTATTATCAGAATCCTGGTCATTTTTATCACAGTCAGGTGTCTTCTGTAATACTATCATCGCTAAATAATAGCATGTACATATATATTATGGCATTTTTAGGCGATGCTGTGGTCACAAGCTGAACAGCAGTGCTGTGAGCTCATGCTGTGTGCATCAGCCTTGGTGGCTCACTTAGTACTGAGGCCCTCACACCCAGGAATGTGGCCCACGATTTTTTTTTTTTTTTAATGGCATCTGTTTACAAGAGCCTTGATGAAGGTGAGGTGAATCCCGTGTATCCGTGGGCCGTTTAAATCTTGCGTAGTACTCCAACACATCATCAGACATAATGCGCACTTTTGGATAAGTTACTCAACACGTCATGTGACGTGTTGCGCAGTTTAAGTGTTAAGGGTTAATAATATGATCATCAATAACTGTAGCATCTAAATGTTTATATACCAAAATTTGTGACCTAGGGGCACACCCCAGCATCATTTATTCAATTTATATTGTGTCTATTCAAGAATATATATACTGTATCCAGATACTTTATTTCAAAATAAATTTTCCACCTGTTTAAGTAGGTTTGCAAACAAAGAATGAGTATGAACATTTGTTCATATTACTGAACAAGTGGTCGAATGGTGTTGCTTGCCTCAGACAAGAAAACTAGCTCCACCTGCGGTATGCAATAGTGTTGACAAAGTTGTCTTGTGAAGTATAAAATATTAAGAATTGGTACTTCCCTCTATATTGATTTAAAGCATTTGATTCAACATGTATCATTTTGCAGCCACTTCCCTCTCATAGAAGATGATGAGAAAATTGATGAAAATGAAGTAAAGAAAAAAGAGAGTGAAGATCTAATGCCTCCTCCAACAATACAGCCACCTCCTGTGCTCTCTCCATGTCCTGCAATAAAGACTGGACTTTCTCCTATTATGGAAGCATCAAGAGAATACAGGTATTGTGCATGGTAACCTTCTAACATTTGATAGGAAAAAGCTCTGTTTACTAAATATTTCACTTAACTTTCGCACGGGAACGACGCAGCATTGCGTCATTTTTTTAGTAGACGTAATCTCGGTAACGACGCAGCATTGTGTCGTTTTCGGCGGCAAATTGGCGGCGGCTTCGGGAGGGGCGCACAGCGGTTTTGGATATTATATGCATATACTCTTGTAGGGAATTTCATTGCGAATACATTGATACCAAAATGAAAGAGCTAGGACCAGAATTGAGGTAACAAAGCTGAAAACAGTATACCCATTTTATTAGCGCTCACTGGGATTATGTTCCATCACTTTGTGTTTGCTGTGGGTGGTACGCCTGGCTTTTGGACTTCATATTTGCATATACTCCTGTAGGGAATTCTATTGCGAACACAATGTTACCAAAATGAAAGACCTAGGAGGAGAATTGAGATGTCCTTTTGGAGTTTATATGTCTTTAGTCGTGTAGAGAATTCTATTGCGAACACAATGATACCAAATTGAAAAACCCTGGACGAGAATTGAGGTGACAAAATTGAAGAGAGTATACACTTTTCAGAATTACTGTGCGCTCCCATGAAACGCTGGGGCCCACTCAGCCTAGTTGAGGGCTGGCGGGCTGGGTCCGCCAAAGTGTTAAGTATGAGCTAATACAGTATGTATGCTGTATAAACTCGTGCTTATATAGTGTATGCTGTATAAGATCATGCTATACTTGAGCTTATACAGTATATAAGCTTAGGTATAAGCATGGTACAGTGGTACTTCGGGTTACGAACATGTTTGGGTTACAAGCCCGATTTGTTAGGAAAATTTGAATCGGGATACGAGTTTGTTGATACGCATACGGCCGACCTAGCGCGTGGTGGCACGGCGATCGCGCCTCAGTTTATTACTGCCTCGCGCCCAGTGACTATCCCGCCTGAATTCTTCACTAGACTTTACAGTTTTTTATCGGATTTTTGGCCATTTGAGCATAAAAGTTATTATATATCTCGCCATGGGTCCCAAGAAAGCCAGTGGTAAGGGTCAAGGCAAGAAATTACATGTGAGAATGACCTTAGAGGAAAAACGAGATCATTCGTAAGCATGAAAATGGTACTCGTGTTGTTGAACTAGCTAGGCAGTACAAATAATCTTCACAGGGGAGGAAGAGGAGGCAGTAGATAATGTCCCTTCCTCATTAATTACGAAAATGTGTGAGTATGGGAAGGACTGAAAAGTTTTGCTGAAAAGAATCACCCAGATAAAGCTGTAGTAGGCCGTTGCATTGATCTTTTTAATGACAATGTGATGCCTCACTACAAACAAGTGTTGCAAAGAACGGAAAAACTATCTGCAATGGAATGTTTCCTTGCGAGATAAGTGAGAAAATCAAGCAGTGAGTCACAACCAGGACCTAGTGGTATGCAGGCAAAACGTGCCAGAGAGTGCACTCCACAGAAGTCTTCACTGCCTGATGTTATAATGGAAGAGGACTCCCCTTCCAAACAGTAACACCTCTTCTCCTTCCCCCCTCCTCACTATCTTCCATACGCCAACAGGAGTCATCAGCAAGGGTAAGTAATAATTTGAACATACTTTTGTAGTGAAGATTTGGGTGAATTAGGTATAAAATTTTCTTTGAAGTGAAGTTTTTTCGGAGTCAGAACGTATTAATTCATTTCCCATTATTTCTTATGGGGAAATTCGCTTCGGTTTACGAATTTTCGGGTTACGAACCGTCTCGAAGTATGGTAATTTATTTAAAAGTATGATAATTTATTTAAAATGTATGGTAATTTATATTTATATAATAAATTATATATAAATATATATATATATATATATATATATATATATATATATATATATATATATATATATATATATAAATATATATATATATATTTATATATATATATGTCGTACCTAATAGCCAGAACGTACTTCTCAGCCTACTATTCAAGGCCCAATTTGCCTACTAAGCCAAGTTTTCATGAATTAATGTTTTTTCGTCTACCTAACCTACCTAACCTAACCTAACCTAGCTTTTTTTGGCTACCTAACCTAACCTTACCTATAAATATAGGTTAGGTTAGGTTAGGTAGGGTTGGTTAGGTTCGGTCATATATCTACGTTAATTTTAACTCCAATAAAAAAAATTGACCTCATACATAGAGAAAAGGGTTGCTTTATCATTTCATAAGAAAAAAATTATAGTAAATATATTAATTCAGGAAAACTTGGCTTATTAGGCAAATCGGGCCTTGAATAGTAGGCTGAGAAGTGAGTTCTGGCTACTAGGTACGACATATATATATATATGTCGTACCTAGTAGCCAGAACGCACTTCTCAGCCTACCATGCAAGGCCCGATTTGCCTAATAAGCCAAGTTTTCATGAATTAATATATTTTCTCAATTTTTTTTCTTATGAAATGATAAAGCTACCCATTTCATTATGTATGAGGTCACTTTTTTTTTATTGGAGTTAAAATTAACGTAGATATATGACCGAACCTAACCAACCCTACCTAACCTAACCTATCCTATCTTTGTAGGTTAGGTTAGGTTAGGTGGCCGAAAAAGTTAGGTTAGGTTAGGTAGTCGAAAAATAATTAAACCATGAAAACTTGGCTTATTAGGCAAATCGGGCCTTGCATAGTAGGCTGAGAAGTGCGTTCTGGCTACTAGGTACGACATATATATATATATATATATTTATTTATATATATATATATATATATATATATATATATATATATATATATATATATATATATATATATATATATATATATATATATATATATATATATAATGTCGTACCTAGTAGCCAGAACGCAGTTCTTGGCCTACTATGCACGACCCGTTTTGCCTAATAGTCCGAGTGATTTTTTTTTATTTTCAATAAATTGTTTCCAATTAGTTTATTTTAATTATTATTATATTATATTAGGAACATAAATTATTGACGTAGTTGTGTTAGTTTAGGTTAGGTTTAGATAGGTTAGGTAGGGTTGGGGTTAGGTTCGGTCATATAACTACGATAGTTTTAACTCAAATTTAAACAAATTAACTTATATATAATGAAATAGCCAGATTTATCATTTCATAAGAAAAAAAGAGTAAAATATATAAATTCAGGAAAATTTGGCTTATTAGGCAAATCAGGCCTTGCATAGTAGGCCGAGTACGACGTTCTGGCTACTAGGTACAACACACACACACACACACACACACACACACACACACACACACACACACCTGTCTCCTGCAGCACATATCAAGCGGATAACATCAGCGGCATATGCCAGGCTGGCCAACATACGAACGGCATTCAGAACTTTGTATACCACATATGTCAGGCCAATCCTGGAGTATGCAGCCCCAGTATGGAGTCCGTATCTAGTCAAGGATAAGACTAAACTGGAAAAGGTTCAAAGGTTTGCCACCAGACTAGTACCCGAGCTGAGAGGTATGAGCTACGAGGAGAGACTACGGGAATTAAACCTCACTTCGCTGGAAGACAGAAGAGTTAGGGGGGACATGATCACCACATTCAAGATTCTGAAGGGGATTGATAGGGTAGATAAAGACAGTCTATTTAACACAAGGGGAACACACACAAGGGGACACAGGTGGAAACTGAGTGTCCAAATGAGCCACAGAGATATTAGAAAGAACTTTTTTAGTGTCAGAGTGGTTGACAAATGGAATGCATTAGGGGGTGATGTGGTGGAGGCTGACTCCATACACAGTTTCAAGTGTAGATATGACAGAGCCCGATAGGCTCAGGAATCTGTACACCTGTTGATTGACGGTTGAGAGGCGGGACCAAAGAGCCAGAGCTCAACACCCGCCAACACAACTAGGTGAGTACAACTAGGTGAGTACACACATATATATATATATATATATATATATATATATATATATATAACTTTTTCAACCCGTTCTCCCACTTGCTTATAGTCAATATTGGCTTACTTAATAAGTGCATATGTGACATACTAATTGATTGTAAATATTTTAGTTTACCTTGAAAAGCTCCATAGAAAACACCGACCTCACCTAACCACCTTAGTATGTTAAGATAAGCATCTTATTGCTTCTTAATTATAATTATTACTTAACCTATACCGGTGATAGGTTAAGTAATAATTGTAAATAAGAAGCAATAAGATGCTTATCTTAACATACTAAGAAGGTTAGGTGAGGTAGGTGTTTTCTATGAAGCTTTTGAAGGTAAACTAAAATATTCACATGCAATTAGTATGTCACATATGCACTTATTAAATAAGCCAATATTGACTATAAGCAAGTGCAAGAACGAGTTGACTTTTTAGACATTCCATCCACCAGGGGACTTGAACACTGGCCATCAAGGTGGCATAAGGAAGGCTTTTTAATTCTTTGGATACTATGAATAATAATAATGTTAGCAAACCACTATGAACAATTTTGCAATTCCAATGACATTTGTTTTCTTGTGAAAATATAATTATTGGTCTTGTGGCAATATTAGTACAGGCCAGTACACGTTACTTCCTATGCTGATATTCTTGGTGCAACTTTGGATACTTATATACAATACAAAACATTCAGCCTAATATACAAGAGTTTGTGCTGAATATTATTTTTTGTTCTGGTCTTAATTAATTAAGTCGATTTTGGTAACTTCATGTATTTTAAAAATGAGGGGCTATAAATTTTGGCATATTTCATCAAGGTAATCAGGATACATTTCCAAATTCTAGGTCATCGTCCTCAAGTAGTTCGGGATATTCTACTACATCAACAACACTTGGTGGACATTCTGTACATGGACTTACGCAACATGGCGGATTCTCCATTAGCACTCAGATGTCTCGCTCTCGCCATTACTCCAACTCTCAACCTGAAGTACGTGCTATATGTGATAAATTAAAAATATCCTTGTGCATGATTTCCTAACATGATCTGATTAATTTATAAGAGAAAATATGGCCATATTATTTTTGCCATACACTATAATATAGATGTGCATGCACATTGTACTTGTTAGTGAGGCACGAGAAGATGTGCTTGATTTTGTATTGTTGCTTATTTTGGGTGTCATTATCCTCAAAGTGTAGAAATCTGAAGAGGAAATGTGTGACATATATATGCCATACCTGGAGGTTGGGACTGTGGCATCTCTGATATATATATATATATATATATATATATATATATATATATATATATATATATATATATATATATATATATATATATATATATATATATATATATGTATGTATATATGTCGTACCTAGTAGCCAGAACGCACTTCTCAGCCTACTATGCAAGGCCCGAATTGCCTAATAAGCCAAATTTTCATGAATTAATTGTTTTTCGACTACCTAACCTAACCTAACTTTTTCGGCTACCTAACCTAACCTAGCCTATAAAGATAGGTTAGGTTAGGTTAGGTAGGGTTGGTTAGGTTCGGTCATATATCTACGTTAATTTTAACTCCAATAAAAGAAAATTGACCTCATACGTAATGAAATGGGTAGCTTTATCATTTCATAAGAAAAAAAATTGAGGAAATATATTAATTCAGGAAAACTTGGCTTATTAGGCAAATTGGGCCTTGCATAGTAGGCTGAGAAGTGCGTTCTGGCTACTAGGTACGACATATATATATATATATATTCACTTAAGGCACTTTTATCATAAGGGAGCGTGTGAACACTCGAGGTGCCAGATTCAAGCCAAATGGAAGGCAACGAAAGCGGTAAGCTCGTCGCTCGTCGCCGTCGGTAAGCAGAGAAAAGAAACGCAAGACCGAAGGCAAATGCTACGGGCGCGTAAATCCTCGGTCACCGGGGACGCCAAAAGGGAGGGAACCTGCGTGTGAAGCTGAATCTGACCGACATCACGAGGAAATATGGGGGGGGGGGGCGAACAAGCACACATTGAGGTGCTCAAATTCGCCCCCAGATAAACCTGAACAACTGGAGACACTTCCCGCCATTCAAGCACACAGGTCCGACAAAACGAGTGCCACGCCCTTAAAGAAAAGAATGGGCAGTCCGCCAGCCAGGAAGACTCCGGCACTTCGTAATGCATCCAGAAGGAAAACGAGGGGCCATACTCGAAAGAAGGATGGATCCGTTGCCGAGGCGTAATCCGTGTCTTGCAAGAGGTAAGCTGCACGGGCTTCCCGCGCCACCTTTGGCGTGATGCGGGAAGCTGAAAACCTCTGCAAGGAGGGAACCGTGGAACCCAAGAGAACCCAGAACCCAACCCGAGGAGGAGTCGCACCCATATCAAACTCGTACAAGGAGAGGGGAATTGGAAAACCCCTTCCCCTGTAACAACAAGCCCCGCGTCAAGGGTACCAACACCCAAGCGGGGTCAAACAGGGCCCAAGCACCCCAAGTCAACTCCTCCCCGGCCCGAGGAACCTCGGCGTCAGGACCCGGGGCCGAGCTGTCCTCCAAACCCTTTGCCTCTAGAGAAAAGGCAGAGTCCGCCGGAAAAGCTGGGATGAAGGGGGCACGCTGGCATGGCCCAAGGGCTCCAGCAGGAGGAACAGGCTCGAATGCCTCCGCCGCTGATCCAGAAGGGGCATTCCCCAAAGCTGCCCAAGACTCGCCACCAGGCAAACCCTGCCCTGACTCTGAAACCCCTCAGACGTTTGGGAGCCGGAAGTAGGGGGGAGGGAGCAGGATGAACCGCAACAGGGGAAGGACTAGGGGGAGCAGATGAAACCAAAGTCAAGGAGACTAACAACCCCAAGTCTGGGTCCCTATAACCAAAGCGGGGCATCCGGAAAGGCAAGCAACCTTGCACGGTGCAGCAACCTAAACCTTGCATGCAACGCTGAAGCTGCTTGCACCCTAATAACAATCTCAGTGGACTGGGTGATTTGGAGTACAAACAAGGAACACCACTCGCAGGACTCCGGGTCAAAGGTGTCATTGACCCAACAAGCAGAATGGCGGAAACAAAGATGGTGAGTGTCACCCTGAGTCAAGGGGACAGAGCAACCTTCAAACTCACACAAGGCAAGGTGGGACTCTGGGGTCTCTTCCATAAGACCACTGAGCCCCCCAAGGTGGTTTCCTGGGCCCTTAGGCTAACTGCTAAGGGAAGCCTAGGCGAGGTACTGCTAACCGGTTATCCCAGAGCTACCAAGCAAACAAACTAAAGTCTGAACTCCTGCAACATGTACAAGCACGGGAACCTAGTGGAGGGCCACCAAAATCATACAAGTGGTCCTACCGCCACACCTGGCAGACCCATGCCAGGCAAAACAAAACCAAAATAAAAAAAAAAACAGCAAAAGCACAATGTCTCCTGTAGAACAGAACCGGTCGCTATGCGCATATCAGACAGCTGCATAGTACCTCGCACCCCTGCCAGTGACGAAAGTACCTCCTACCCAAGGAAAAAAAGGAGCAAGAACCACCCCAGCAGAACCCCCATGGGTGGGCAATCACCGAGCAGTGACAGAACCACGCGGAGGTAGTTCCCAAACGGTTCAGGGAAGATAACCCTAAAGCCACAAGGGCAGTACTTACAGGGCACCTAGGGAAGGCGGCCCTAGGTGCATGCAGCCCCAGTACTCTTGTATTACTCCTGGCTCGCACGATACCAAAATAAAACACCACCACCGCACTGCAGCACTGCTCAAAGGATGGAGCCAGAGTCAATCGACCGTTTCCCCCTCACAACAGCCTGTGAACTGGGAAGAGTTGCCGGCTCGGAGGTCTGGGACCCCTTTGTCCCCCTTCCGGGGAAAGGGGGTTGCGCAGACAGATGCGCGGTGCTTGTGGTGACGTCATGCTGGTTTCCTTGATTTTGATTGCAGCGTTCTGTTACTAGTTTGGCTTTCGGTTTGCAATTATTTAATCAGCAGTAGTTTGTTTTGGAATTCCCACCTTTCTGGGTGCATGACCTGGTAGATGGCAGACAAAGACTACTTCCAATTACACAGGGGTGTCTTTAGGCCATTGCTCCTCGTGCCTCTCTTGAGGTGGCCAGGTTCTGGCTCTATTTCCCGGTAGGCCTAGAACTTCTTCGATTGACTGTTGCCACGGTCTAATATATACACATCAGCCCAGTATAGCTCTGGGGAGCTTACGGGTCTTAGAAAATGGCGTTTCATTACATTCAACGCTGTTTTTTTTTTTTTTTTTTTTTTTTTTTTTTTTTTTTTTTTTTTTTTTTTTTTCCCTTTCGAATTACAATGCTGAAATTTGGACTGGAGGTTTATCCTATGGGCTAGCCATTGCAAATAAAATTGTATCAAAATCTAAAGTTTTTAAATGTTACACATAAGAATTAATGTGATTCGAACTCTTTAAAAAGAATGCACCAGTGTATATGTAGGAAATCAATATCAATAAACTTTTTGTTATTTGGTATAAATAAAGTGTCCGTCCTCTGGTGCTGAATTCTGCCAATACTTCATGTATATTAAGGGTTAACCTCCCTTAACTGAACATGCTCAGGTTAATTGGACTTACAACTTGAAATTTTTATGTATGGCTTATTTGAGAATCTAAAAAACTGGAATCCAGTTAATGGGTTCCAGCATATTTTTCTTCATGGTCTTTGAAGACTAAAATTTTACCTCCAGGATATCCACTTAATTTCTTGTCTCTTATTTATCCTCATTTTAGTCCCAGTAATTAGAGCATTCAGTCTAGTGATTAGCATGCGTATGTGTGTGTTCTCAGCAGCAAATGTATCATGTGCATGATACAGTCTAGTGATTATCATGTGTGATAAGCAGCAAATATATTATGTACATTTTGCACTCTGAACATGTGAATGCACATTGATGACTACCTCATGGTAGTGGAATAGCTGTGGTTTTGTATGGATTATTGTTTGAATGCAGTCATTGGTATTAATAGTAATTCCCTCCTTCCCTCATTGTTCAGTCTCCTCCATTCCCTAGTTTTTTTTTTTTTTTTTTGTTTTTATGGAACCTTTTTTTTATTTTTATTTTTTTTTAATTTCAGTATACACTTGAAAGTGCCACTGCTCAGACAGACTTCACCAAATCTGGATATTTTGCTGACAAATCCAGAGGAGAGAGCTTGGCTGACTCAAGAACTGACATTTTAGCATCACAGGTGTGTTTATCATTAAAAAAAATATATATACTAAAATGTCACCACTTTACAGTATTTAGTCTACAAAGTCTTAAGTTGAGTATTAGTATTATTAATAATTATTAGTAATAATAGAAGTCTTACTTGTAGTAGCAAGTACCTGTATAGCACTCCATACAAACTCACTAAGTCATGCTGGGGTTTATTTGAGCATTCAGTTTCTTTTGGTAAAGAGAAACTTTTCCAAACATTGGTAAAGACATGCATTTACTCATTCCCCTTGCATTTACTAGTTCACATTTTCACTTTTGCTTCAGGGATGTCTAAAACTTAGTATTTACTAGATAGTTAACTTTGTAATGATACTGAACATTGTTTATTTTTATATTCATTGTAGCTTTTGTTTATCTCACTCCTTCCCTCACTATTTAATGAAAATTTTTACATGATTTCAGAATCCTGTTCGGGAAGAAGAAAAAGACTATTTCATGTTTGATCCCCAGCAGGCAGCAGCTATGTTAATGGATATGGATGACATGATGCCAGCTTCATTGGCTGAATCTACTAGATTGGAGAGTAAAGGAAGTGTGATTTTAACAATGGTTAGTTACATTCCTGGTCACATCTGTGACAAAATAAAAATATTGAATGTTTTTTCAGGAGAGCAGTTATTTAAAATGATCTTACGTATTGAGAAGGATGTTGATGATGGATTTTAATGTACAGGAAATCCTTGCCAATCTGCAGTTCATACTCAATTTCCTGACGAACAGAACACAAAGAGTAACAGTCAGTCAGATAAAATCGAGTCCAAGCGATGTTGAAAGCTCTGTATCTCAAGGTACAGTCCTTGCACTGCTACTGTTCCTTATTCTCATATCTGATATAGACAAAAATATACATCACAGCTTCATGTCGTTCTTTGCAGATGACACAAAAATCAGCATGAAAATTACCTCTGCTGAAGACATTGAAAAACTACAAGCAGATGTCAACAAAGTTTTCGATTGGGCAGGAGAAAATAACACGATGTTTAACAGTGATAAATTTCAGGTACTCAGGTACGGCAAAAATGAGGATCTGAAACATAATACAGGGTACAAAACACAATCGAATCTTCCCATAATAGAAAAACAGCATGTCAAGGATTTGGGAATAATGATGTCCAATGATCTAACGTTTAGGGAGCATAACCAAGCAAATATTACGTCAGCCAGAAAATTGATGGGATGGATTACGAGAACTTTCAAATCCAAGGATCCCATCTCAATGGTTGTACTCTTCAAGTCACTAGTGTTGTCCCGTCTCGAGTACTACTCAGTACTCACTTTCCCCTTCAGAGCAGGAGAGATTGCTGAAATAGAGGGAATACAGAGAACATATACGGCACGCATAGACGAGATAAAACACCTAAACTATTGGGATCGTCTCAAAGCCCTCCAAATGTACTCTCTAGAAAGGAGACGAGAGAGATACCAAATAATATACACATGGAAAATATTGGAGGGCCAGGTCCCAAATCTACACAGTAAAATAACAACGTACTGGAGTGAACGATATGGAAGAAAATGCAAGATTGAACCAGTGAAGAGCAGAGGTGCCATAGGCACAATCAGAGAGCACTGTATAAACATCAGAGGTCCGCGGTTGTTCAGCGTCCTCCCAGCGACTATAAGAAATATTGCCGGAACAACCGTGGACATCTTCAAGAGAAAACTGGACTGTTTTCTAAGAGAAGTTCCAGATCAGCCGGGCTGCGGTGGGTATGTGGCCCTGCGAGCTGCTCCAAGCAACAGCCTGGTGGACCAAACTCTCACAAGTCGAACCTGGCCTCGGGCCGGGCTTGGGGAGTAGAACTCCCAGAACCCCATCAAGCAGTGGTGTGCACCTACTCATTTGGTATCTTCTGAAATTACTGGCTCAATGTTAATTAATTTCCTTGTTTCCTGATGCAAGAAAGTATTAGCAGTACGCATATACAAACAGCCACATGCTTTGCAAATGTTAGTTACCTGAAAGTTCCAGTTTGACGATCGGCGTTGGTTCAGTTACTCAAGTTTGGGAAACGCATGGTTCACATAAAATAAATCGGGAAATTCATCAGACAAACTTCCACCAGGCCTCACGGCGGCCCGGGTGGTGGGTGGGAGATGGTTTACTTTGCCCACTGATCGTGTCGGGCACCACTCTAGTGCCTTCTACACCTGTGACGTCACAGATTCACAGCCCGT
The DNA here is from genome assembly GCF_040958095.1 of Procambarus clarkii. Lineage (NCBI taxonomy): Eukaryota > Metazoa > Arthropoda > Malacostraca > Decapoda > Cambaridae > Procambarus > Procambarus clarkii. Next base: position 46,206,314 of record NC_091150.1, on the reverse strand, counting down.
TGTTCCCATTGTTTTGATTTGTCACGAGACTGGAGTGCTCACTGGTGACTTTGCTTCATATATCAGCACAATCTAGGAACATCCATGCACCATGTCAGCTCCAAATGCATGCATTGTGTCAGTGAAAGCATTAACAAGCAGGATATGTACAAGAAAGAGGTCATTGATGACATATGAGAAGAAAGTTGAAATAATTAAGAAGGTCGGCAGGTAGGCTGCTCCATGTTTCTTAAATAAAAAAAACGGTTGAAACAACTTGAAAAACGGACAAATGCCATAAAGGTTTGTTCAGTGTGTATCGGGTAGGCTGCTCCATTATGACATTCATTCTGTTTCAAATGTGTTCCATTTGTTTTGTATTTTTCATGTGTCTCAATAATAGAGTAGCCTACCTGATGAACACTGAACAAACCTTTATGGCATTTGTCCGTTTTTTCAAATTGTTTCAACATTTTTTTTTTCCTTCTTTTTTTAAGAAACATGGAGCAGCCTACCTGCCAAACATCAAATGAATCTTTTTTTTTTTTTTTTTTTTTTTTTTTTTTTTTTTTTTTTTTTTTTTTTTTTTTTTCAATAAATTTCATTTCTTTTTCTACATAAAAGTCGGAGCTTTGCAACATCACAGCATTCACCCCTTTATATCCCAGCATCATTAGCATCTTTAACCCTTGGGCTGCTAAGGGTCATAATGGCTTCAACCCACAGGCACAACAAAAAAAATTCCAAAAATTCTTTTGTCTTATAAAAGTGTTTATTTGTGTTCCCTGATCACGGAAAGAAATAACAAAAAAAAATCGTAGTGGCATATTTTGGCCACAATCTGGTGGGGAAGTCAGGCAAAAAAGAGGCGTTGACAGAGCAGTTGCCAGATTTTTTTTTTTTTTCTGTGTTTGTATCGTGATTATATTTATATAATAAAATGTGTGAACCATCGCTATACTCAAAATTATGGTGTGCATGTTAGCGGTTCAATTATTATGTTCATAAAACAATAAACAAATAGTTTTGCTGATACTACACTATATACAGAGGTTATATATAAGTATCTGCATGTTTTGCTCACCATAACGAACCACCAAGTTGGTATTGTGAGTCAAAAAGCAATGAGGAGTGACCGCCACACACCAGCCAGCCACTCGCTGCCACTCCATCCCTCAACACCTCATTTGCCCACATTCTCCTCCCACGATACTACCGTTTTTGCATTTATTCAGACGTTATATATATGTATTTACATGTTTTGTTCACCATAACTGTACATCTAAGCTTGTATGGTGAGTAAAGGCAATAAGACGTAGCTACTCACACAGCTGGTGGCGGCCGCCCTCAAGGCCAGACTCGCTAATATTTCTCCTCAACAATACTGTTTGTGATGTTATTACACTATATACACACATTATATATAAGTATCAAACATGTTTTATTCATCATACCTGTACAAATAAGCTGGTATGGTGCCCAAACACCGTAGTGGCCACCAGTAAACAAGACATGACATGTCATGCAGACGACCCATCTCCCTCACCAAAATGGCAGCTCTCAACATACTCCTATTGCTATTATTACACTATACACACATTATATATAAGTATCTACATTTGTGTTCACCATAGTGAACCACTAAGCTGGTGTGGTAAATCCAGTCAATCAAAGGTGGCCACACAGAGTCAGGAGACGATGCCACCTCCCTCCCTCCTTCAACATTACTCCTCCCACCATGGAGCACAGCACTAAATATCACAACAATCCGGCTGTTATCAGAATCCTGGTCAGTTTTCTCACAGTCAGGGGTCTTCCGTAATACTATCATCGCTAAATAATAGCATAAACATATATATATATTGACTTTTTAGGCGTTGCTGTGGTCACATGCTGAATAACGGTTTTGTGAGCTCATGCTGTGTGCGTCAGCCTTGGTGGCTCGCTCAGTACTGAAGCTCTCACACCCAGGAATGTTGGCCACGATTTTTTTTCTAGGTGACGCCTGTCAACTATCGGTCGTGGCTGCACTATAGCTGCCCCTATCCCATGCGGGGCATTTAAATTAAGGCGCTAAACACTAAAACGTCTAATAATGTATTGTGCAGTTCCGGTTTTGTTTCTCAAATCATCTATATACGTATTGCGCGGTCTAAGGGTTAAACAAAAAAAACTATTTATTTACATCATCGGAGGCATCCGAGAATGTGTGAGAAGCAGCGTGACCCCACCATATAGTGTTGTCGTTATTCAAACGAGTTCTCACTATACGAGAGGAATTGTCGGCAATCTGGGCGCTCGTTACCTAAAATGCTCACCAATTGAAGCGGTCGTCACTCAAGGTTCTGCTGTAATTAAATGCTATTCTGCAATAGCCTAATTGGTTTGTTAATCTGATGTTTGGTATGCCTCTACATACATCATATATGTGTTTGGTTTGGTAATCTGTTAGCAATTTTATTCCTGTGTAAGATTTAAAAGTATGTTTATGTATACTTTCAGAATGAAAAAACCAACCTTCAAGACAAAATAAATCCCTTTGCTGACGAAGTATTGCAGTGTGTTCTCTCAAGTTTGAAGGACCCTGTTGAAACACGTAGTGGCTTTGTGACCCTTCAGGGAAATCTTCCAGTAATAAAGCCCAATTTTCAGGTAAATTAAATGTAATTACCTAAGTGTAGTTACAGGATGAGAGCTGCGCTCGTGGTGTCCTGTCTTCCCAGTACTCTTTGTAACGCTTTGAAACTACTGGTGGTTTTGGCCTCCATCACCTTCTCACTTATTTGTTTCAACCATCTGCGACTTTTTTCAAAAGATAATTTTCTAATATTTTTTCAGCCCCTGTTTTCCTAGTTTGAATTTGTGTTCTCTTGTTCGTCAAGTTGGCTGTTTTGGGAATTCCTCTGTGTCAATTTGGTCGATTCCTGTTAGTATTTTGTAAGTGTTCATATCACTTCTTCTATCTTCTAGTTTTGGCATGTTTAACGCCTCTAGTCTCTCCTTGTAACTCTTAATTTTCATTTCCGGAAGCCATTTTGTAGCATGCCAATGCACCTTTTCCAGTTTATTTCTGTACTTCTTAAGATTTGGGCACCACATAACTGCATGTTCCAATTTTAGTCTCACAAAAGTCATGAACAATTTCTTTAGTATTTCACCATCCATATAATTAAAAGCAAGTCTGAAGTTGGAAAGTGACGCATGCAACTTATTGGGGGTTTGATTTTGCAAGTTTTAATTGTTGTGTGTGTTAATGCAGTGCAATGTATCCTTGTGTTGCTCAGGGCTAATTAGCATTTGTCACCCACGGGCTCATACCAAAAAAAAAAAAATTCTTCTAAACCTGTTAATTTATGTTCTCTGATCATAGGAAAAATAATGAAAAAAATCGTAAGAGGCATATATTGCCCGCTATAGGGCGGGGAAGTCTGGAAAAAAACAGGCGCTGACTCAGCGTGCATCCCAGGTGGTATGCTCCTCCCCAGCTGTCAGGCAGGAATGGCCACAAAGAGCAAAGAGATAATTACCTAATTATTTCAATGTCTGATTTTTTGTAGTTTTTTTGCTGTAATATTATTCAATAGTGTGTAGTGTGATATATTTATATAATAAAATGTGTGAATCATTGCTGTACTCAAAATTATGGTATGCATATTGTTTATTCAATTATTATGTTCATCAAACAGTGAACAAATATTTCGTCGGTTATTACACTATATACACAGGTTATATATAAGTATCTGCATGTTTTGTTCACCATAATGAACCACTAAGTTGGTATTATGAGTCAAAAAAAAGGATGATTGACCGCCACACACCAGCCAGCCGCTCGCTGCCACTCCCTCCCTCAACACCTCACTCGTCCACATTCTCTTCCCACCATACTGTTTTTGCTTTTATTCACTATAATAGACGTTATATATAAGTATCTACATGTTTTGTTCACCAGAACTGTACGACTAAGCTGATTGTTCAGGCACTAAGAGACGTTGCTACACACAGTCAGCTGGCGGCTGCCTCCCTCACACATTCAAGGTCAGACGCACTAAAATTTCACTCCCAACAATACTGTTTGTGGTGTTAAAACCCTATATACACTATATAAGTATTTACATGTTTTGTTCACCATAACTGTTCAACTAAGCCAGTATAGTGCCCAAAGAGCATAGTGGCCACCCCTACCAACATGACAAATCTTGCAGATGTTGCCACCCCATCACCAAAATGGCTTCTCCCCCATGCTCCTTTCGCTGTTATTACACTGTATATACACGTTATATATAAGTATCTACATTCATGTTCACCATAACGAACCACTAAATTGGTATGCTGAGTGGCAGCCAGTGGCAGCCTGCCACTGGCTGCCACTTCCTTCCTCACCTCACCTGACTTGCCACCATTCTCCTCCCACAATAGTGTTTTTGCTTTTATTCACTATATACAGATGTTATATATAAGTATCTGCATGTTTTGTTCACCATAGCGAACAACTAAGCTAGTATAGTGAGCCCAGACAGTAAAAGGTGGTCACACAGAGTCAGCAGACAAGGCTACCTCCCTCCCCACCAAGATTACTCCTCCCACTACAGCCCTAATTATCACAACAATCCTGCTATTATCAGAATCCTGGTCATTTTTATCAGTCAGGGGTCTTCTGTAATACTATCATTGCTAAATAATAGCATGAACATATATATTATGGCATTTTTAGACAATGCTGTGGTCACAAGCTGAACAGCAGTGCTGTGAGCTCATGCTACGTGCATCGGGCTTGGTGGCTCACTCAATACTGAGGCCCCTAAACCCGGGAATTTGGCCCACTTTTTTTTTTTTTTTTTTTTTTTTTTAATGGCATCTGTTTAAAGCCCTGATAAAGGTGAGGTGAACCCAGTGTATCCGCGGGCCGTTTAAATCTTGCGCGGTACTCCAAAACATCATATGATGCCGAGTGCAATTTACTGCAAGTCGCTCAACGCATCATATGATGCCGAGCTCAACTAAAGGGTTAAACTAGGAACCCAAGTGACCAAATAAAATTGAAGAGGGCAACACAGTAGGGGGCAATTAGGTTAATTACCAGTGAAGACAATCCTTACCTGCTTGGCTGGCTCCCTCCCTCCTTGATTGCCTGGCTGGCTCCCTCCCTCCTTGCCTGCCTGGCTGGCTCCCTCCCTCCTTGCCTGCCTGGCTGGCTCCCTCCCTCCTTGCCTGCCTTCCTGCTGGCTCCCTCCCTCCTTGCCTGCCTTCCTGCTGGCTCCCTCCCTCCTTGCCTGCCTGGCTGGCTCCCTCCCTCCCTCCCTCCTTCCCTGCCTGCCTGGCTCCCTCCCTCCCTCCTTCCCTGCCTGCCTGGCTCCCTCCCTCCCTCCCTCCTTCCCTCCTTCCCTGCCTGCCTGGCTCCCTCCCTCCCTCCTTCCCTGCCTGCCTGCCTGGCTGGCTCCTTCCCTCCTTGCCTGCCTGCCTGGCTGGCTCCTTCCCTCCTTGCCTGCCTGCCTGGCTGGCTCCTTCCCTCCTTGCCTGCCTGCCTGGCTGGCTCCTTCCCTCCTTGCCTGCCTGCCTGCCTGCTTGGCTGGCTCCCTCCCTCCCTCCGTGCCTGCCTGGCTGGCTGGCTGGCTCCCTCCCTTCTTCCTTGCCTGCCTGCGCTGGCTCCCTTCCTCCCTCCCTCCCTCCTTGCCTGCCTGCCTGGCTGGCTCCTTCCCTCCTTGCCTGCCTGCCTACCTGCTTGGCTGGCTCCCTCCCTCCCTCCGTGCCTGCCTGGCTGGCTGGCTGGCTCCCTCCCTTCTTCCTTGCCTGCCTGCGCTGGCTCCCTTCCTCCCTCCCTCCCTCCCTCCTTGCCTGCCTGCCTGGCTGGCTCCTTCCCTCCTTGCCTGCCTGCCTGCCTGCTTGGCTGGCTCCCTCCCTCCCTCCGTGCCTGCCTGGCTGGCTGGCTGGCTCCCTCCCTTCTTCCTTGCCTGCCTGCGCTGGCTCCCTTCCTCCCTCCCTCCCTCCTTGCCTGCCTGGCTGGCTGGCTCCCTCCCTTCTTGCCTGGCTGGTTGGGTGGCTCCCTCCTTGCATTTCTGCCAGGCTGGCTGGCTCCCTCCCTCCTTGCCTGCCTGGCTGGCTGGCTCCCTCCCTCCTTGCTTGCCTGGCTCCCTTCCCTCCCTCCCTCCCCTCCCTTCCCTTCCCTCTCTCCCTCCCTCCCCTCCCTTCCCTCTCTCCCCTCCCTTCCCTCTCTCCCTCCCTTCCCTCTCTCCCCTCCCTTCCCTCCCTCCTTGCCTGCCTGCCTCCCTGCCTCCATGCCTACCTCCCTTCTTGCCTGTCTTGCTGGCTGGCTTCCTCCTTCCCTTCTTGCCTGCCACCCTCCCTCCCTCCCTCCCTTCCTTCCTTCTTGTCTGCCTGCCTCCCTCACCAGTTGCTGAGAAATTTAAAAAATTTCACTTGTGAAATTATCTTAATAAATGTGATGGGCTGTGAGTTATGGCAAGTACTGTAGTGTGCAACAAGTTATAGGCCGGGCGTTTCACTTGTTTATCTCTGTGGGTAAAGGTTCACATTTTATATTCGGTGGCAAGTCGACCCTTGGTTTTGGAGAAAATTTTAAGCTTCAAATGTTGATTTATATGCCAGCATATATGGTAAAAACTCTGCCTGTCTATTGGTATCTGGGTTCAATGGACATTCATCCAGATATGGACACAAAACTATCAGGATGACCCCATTATCCGGTTTAGTGGGATCCGGATAATAGAGATCATTAAGTATATATATATTCCTGTTTTACCACTCAGATTGCCCATGAGTATTCTGTAGCCTCTTGATTCTACATAATTTTCACTCTTTTAATTAAACTGCCCAGAAATATTAATTCAAACCTAACTTAGGTCAACACACAGGGCACTTGCAATCACATCATCACCCTTAACACTTTAATTTGAATTTCACACACAAGCATCTCGAACTGTGTTAAAAGAAGTTATTGTTCCATACCATGTATTTAAACAGAATTTGGGTATCCTTAGTAATCATATGTAAATTGGAAACTAAAAGAAAGAGTAGAAATTAAAAATTTTCTTTAAATGATGAATGTCAAAAATAGTAATGAAATGGGCAAAGTAGAGAGATGCGGTAGCATGTGCTTGTGAAGTGAGTGCTGCCAGTTACATTTTATGAAGGGAGGTGTGTCCTCCCTGTTTTTCCACTGTACTCCATTTGTTGAATGTCAAACTAATATTGAACCTCAGTTGTACTTGGGGTTCATATGTATTAGTGAAGCTCAGTAGACATTTACCCTGTATTTTCTTTGCAGATTGCTTTAGGAAGCGAGATGTTCCATGTTCGTCGCATTCGAGGTGAGGGAGCATATGCAAAAGTGTTCCAGGCATCAACAATGGACCCAATGAATGTCACAATATTACCCACTGATGATGATTTTGAAGATGAAAATGATGAGCATCAGGTATGTAGGTTATCTTGAGATGATTTCGGGGCTTTTTAGTGTCCCCGCGGCTCGGTCCTCGACCAGGCCTCCACCCCCAGGAAACAGCCCGTGACAGCTGACTAGCACCCAGGTACCTATTTTACTGCTAGGTAACAGGGGCATAGGGTGAAAGAAACTCTGCCCATTGTTTCTCGCCGGCGCCTGGGATCAAACCCAGGACCACAGGATGACATGTCCAGTGTGCTGTCCGCCGACCTCACCCTATATACAGAATACAGATAATTTAGCAGAATAACTTAACTGTTTGTTTGGTTGTGAAATAATAGTAATATAAAAAAAATTATCATTTCAGATTTTTGTAGATATAGGAGAGATAAAATGCATAAAATGAACAAATCCACAAGGGCCGTGACGGGGATTCGAACCTGCGTCCGGGAGCATCCCAGACACTGCCTTAATCGACTGAGCTACGACAGGGTAAAAGGGTTGAAACCGAAGTTCTACTGAACTTACTAGATCCCGTAGCCTCTCTGAGGCACAAACCAGGCTTTTACACAACCCCCCCCCCCCCCCCTGCACCCGAGCTATGTCAATAGGCCGTTCTCCCTCTTCGCCCTTACATCATCACACAGTAGTTCAGTAGAACTTCGGTTTCAACCCTTTTACCCTGTCGTAGCTCAGTCGATTAAGGCAGTGTCTGGGATGCTCCCGGACGCAGGTTCGAATCCCCATCACGGCCCTTGTGGATTTGTTCATTTGATGCATCACATTAGTGTGATCTCTGTGTGTGATAAAATGCATAATTTCCTGGGGCTTAGTGGTGTTTTGCTTGAGCTGGCCGGAGTATGATGCCCCTTAGGGCGGTCCTCTGTCCTTTTGTAGCCATGTGCTCTGCTGCTGTCCTCACAAATTTTGCTGGACGCCTTTTCCTTTTGTTTTGTTTTTCTCCCCCCCCCCTTCTTCTCCTTTCTCGTTGTCATTTCCTGCTGACCTTGTGCCTGTTTTGATCATTCTTTTGGCCTTCTTTTGTTTTGACGCCTGGGTGTTTGAGGAGGCATACTCTTGCACCCGTAGAACTGTAGTACCCAACGTCTCGAGCGAGGGGAACCTTTTATTGTCTATCCCCCTTTAGTTACTGAACCTGGTCTCGATGGATTGACAGTTCTTACGGTGGCGTTTGTGGGGCATATACTCACGACGCACACCTAGGGGGGCCCGGCATGATCAGCGATAGCTTCTTGTTGGGTGTCCTGCCTCTAATTGTGGCTCCATGGTGGGTATAGGGGCACATTGTGAATGAAAGTGTTTCTTTTCGTTTTTATATCTTTGAATGTTCCTCTTGTACCCTCTCAGGCTCTTGGGGTGGGCGACCTAGCCCCCGAGTCGGACTGTATTGGAAGACCGGGCTCTGTAGCCCCCGCTGCGTTAGGCCCCGACCTTGCTCCTCCTTTGACCCTCCTGACTTCTCCCCTCGGCTCCCCTCCCTCCTCTGTGGTTGGGTCGAGCCACAAGCCCCTAGTGGTGACAACTTCGTTCCCTGGCGCGGCTCAGTCTCTCATTGTGACTACTGCACCTTTTAACCCCTCTCTCTCTGGGGTTCTCAATGCCGTCCGCGCCACGGCCGCACTCACTCGATTCCTTCCCGTACTGATGCGTATCAGGCCTTGTTTGGTCCCGCTTCGTGGGCCAAATACTTTGATCTCCCTCTTAATTCTACGCCTCTTGATGATTTCTCCCTCCATAGGCATTTTGTTGATTCTGTAGATGCCTCTGTTACCTTCAACCCCACCCGTCTCGGTACACGTGTCGTTACTGCTCCTTCTCAGGATGCAGCTTCCCGCTTGACTGCCTCATCCTGCCTTGACGAGACCCCCTGTTCGGGTCTCAAAGAATGCTCGGTTGATTGCCAGTGCTGGCACTATTCTCCTCCTGCCCCATGTTGTAACCGGTGTTCGGAATCTGCAGGACTGCCACGATGATATTCGGCATATCCTCGATGCCCAAGGCCATTCTATCCTCCAGGTAGACATGTTTACTCGTCCCCCTTGTGGTCGTCGCCATCAGCCCCTTCAGGTTGTGAAGATTACCTTTGATGGTAGGACCCTTCTGCCTTCTGTCATTCTTGCTGGTGCCAGGTGCTCTGTCCAGGAGTACATTCCCTCTCCTCGGCTCTGTAATAAGTGCTGGAGGTTTGGGCATGGTGCCCTCCGCTGCTCTGGAACTGTCTCTGTCCTTTGTGTGGGAGCGAAGGTCACTCTAAGTCGGAGTGCACTTCTCCCCACTCTTGCTGCCTCAATTGCGGTGAGGCCCACCCTACCTACTCCCGTGCGTGTATACATTACAAGCTTGAGGCAGCCGACCTCAACTTGAAGCACCGGGAGCGTTTATCTTTTCCTGAGGCGAGGCACCAGGTTCGCCGGCTCCCACCTTATGCTAACGTCACTTATGCTCGCGTGTTGCGCTCTTCCTCTGCTTGATACCTGCTTAATGGGGTTCTGGGAGTTCTTCTACTCCCCAAGCCCGGCCCGAGGCCAGGCTCGACTTGTGAGAGCTTGGTCCACAAGGCTGTTGCTTGGAGCGGCCCGCAGGCCCACATACCCACCACAGCCCGGTTGGTTCAGCACTTCTCTTAGAAAACAGTTCGGTTTTCTCTTGAAAATGTCCACGGTTGTTCCGGCAATGTTTCTTATAGTCGCTGGGAGGACGTTGAACAACCGCGGCCCTCTGATGTTTATTCAGTGTTCTCTGATTGTGCCTATGGCACCTCTGCTCTTCACTGGTTCAGTCTTGCATTTTCTTCCATATCGTTCACTCCAGTACGTTGTTATTTTACTGTGTAGATTTGGGACCTGGCCCTCCAATATTTTCCATGTGTATATTATTTGGTATCTCTCTCGTCTCCTTTCTAGAGAGTACATTTGGAGAGCTTTGAGACAATCCCAATAGTTTAGGTGTTTTATCTCGTCTATGCGTGCCGTATATGTTCTCTGTATTCCCTCTATTTCAGCAATCTCTCCTGCTCTGAAGGGGGAAGTGAGTACTGAGCAGTTCTCGAGACGGGACAACACAAGTGACTTGAAGAGTACAACCATTGTGATGGGATCCCTGGATTTGAAAGTTCTCGTAATCCATCCTATAATTTTTGCTTGGTTATGCTCCCTAAACGTCAGATCGTCGGATATCATTATTTCCAAATCCTTGACATGCTGTTTTTCTACTATGGGAAGATTCGATTGTGTTTTGTACCAACAAGAGAGGAGGAAAACCCCCAGTACACTCTTGGTGATCAATTACCAAGCAGCAAAAGACCAACAGAGGTAGACGCCAAGGTAACTTGTGGAAGATAACCCCAAGTCCCAAGGGCTTTGGGCTATCCTAGGCGCATGCAGCCCGAGTACTTTGGAAGTTACTCCTGGCTTGCGCACCACCAGAGAAGATTCGCCCCACACCACAAGGCACAGAGCAGAGGACAGAATTAGTAGCCAGAGCCACAGCAACCAATGCCATTCACATCAGCCAAAGAACTGAAGGTGTGGATTTCTGGTGCGAGTGGTCTGGGGCTCCCTCTTCCCCCTCCCAGGGAGGGGGGGAGCTGCGTAGACTGGCGCGGCAATTGGTGACATCATGCTTGTTTGTGTTTCTTGGGGAGTTCTGTCTACTCTTTTGACTCTCAGTAGTAGTTTCAACCAGAATAATGGTTTGTTTTGGGATGCTTACCTTCCTGGGTGCCTGACCCGGTCGATGGCAGACATAGAATGCTTCAAATCAGCCATTCCCATGGCTCCTCGTTTAGGAAGCATAACCAAGCAAATATTGCGTCAGCCAGAAAAATAATCGGATGGATAATGAGAACTTTCAAATTCAGGGATCCGATCACAATGGTTGTACTATACAAATCACTTGTACTGTCCCGTCTTAAGTACTACTCAACACTCACTTCCCCCTTTAGAGCAGGAGAAATAGAAATATTACTGAAATATTAGGAGAAATTACTGAAATAGAGGGAGTACAGAGAACACATACAGCATACATAGACATAATAAAGCACCTAAATTATTGGGATTGTCTCAAAGCTCTCCAAATGTACTCGCTAGAAAGATGAGAGAGATACCAAATGATATACACATGGAAGATACTGGAGGGTCAGGTACCAAATCTACACAGTAAAATAACATCATAATGGAGTGAATGATACGGAAGAAAATGCAGAATAGAACCAGTAAAGAGCAGGGGTGCCATAGGCACAATCAGAGAACACTGTATAAACATCAGAGGTTCGCGGTTGTTCAACATCCTCCCAGCAAGCATAAGAAATATTGCTGGAACATTTGTGGACATCTTCAAGGGAAAACTAGATCATTTTCTCCAAGGAATGCCGGACCAACCGGGCTGTGGTAGATGTGTGGGCCTGTGGGCCGCTGCAAGCAACAGCCTAGTGGACCAAACTCTCACAAGTCAGCCCTGGGCTTGGGCTGGGCTTGGGGAGTAGAACAACTCCCAGAACCCCATCAAGCAGGTATCCTCGTGCCTCTCTAATGGGGGCCAGGTTCTGGCCTGGTAGGCCTATAAACTCCATTCACACTGATGCCAAAGTCTAATATATTACATATGAGCCTCAATAACTCCGGGGAGTCTGTGTCTCACCCAGAAAATGGCGTTTCATTACATTCAACGCTGGTTTTGTCATACCTGCACAATTGAGCGGCCAGAGGTCTCTTCGGTGTTGCAATTAATCTTGGGGGTCTCGCTTGAGTTTCTCAATGAGTGCCTCTTCGCCCCTGCACTTCCTCCTGATGTTGGTCTGGTGCAATTGCATGCTCGGGTTCCCACTAATTTTTGGCTGCTTTGGCGGCTAATGATCTTCGGATTCATGGTCATTTGGCCTTGGTATTGCACCTCCTCGGTCTTCTGGAGTTGTCTTTGGATTGGCTTTCGGAGGATGTAGGTGCGTTGAGTCAGGGGGTTTTCGGCTGGGGTTCTGGTTTCAGCTGCTGCGGCGGCGTCTGCCTTGTTGAAGTCATTTGCGCCAATCCTCCTGGAGGTGATTTCTATGTTTACCTCTTGTCGTGCCTGTCAGCAGGCCGTGCTTGTTCTGTCTTTAGATTCTGCTTGCGCCCTGGTTTTGCAGTCGTCTTCGCCATTCTGTCCTCTGTTGTTCCCAGAGGACACTGTGTCCCACTTTCTGTCGGCAGCTTCAATCAGTTGCTGTCCTATTTCAGACTTGGTGTTCCGGGGATTTGTTCCAGGACCTCTGGGATTGGTCATGCCAGGGCTCTGGCCTCGTTTGGTCAGGGTAGACCTTTGGTGCCAGTTTGTGTGTGGTTGAGTTCCTAGGGGCCTTTATCATCTGGTTGGAGTGGTGTTCGCTCTGTGCAACGGTTAGCTTCTCGGTTCACATCGACCCTTTCGTGGGTCGCCCAATTGATGGGGAAATGGGGCAATGGCTGGCTCTTTTTGCCTTCACTTGGTCCTGTGTTTCAAGGGCTTGTCTAATCGCTTCTTCCAGCCTTTGCTGACATTGGGTGGACCTCTCCCATGTCAGGGGGTGGGATCTCGGAGGACAGGCTTCTTTCCCTTCCCTCAATTGAGTTATCTCAGAGTGGCTTCGCTTGGGCGTGGTCAAGACGACATCTTCTCTCAAGTGGGTTTCCCGCTTTTTTCCAGTTCTGAAATGGGACTGTGTGGATCTCTGGTACATTCTGGATTTGTCTTGTCTAACCCAGTTAGTTCCTTGCCCCCTCGTTTCAGATGACCACGGTGTCCCAGGTCCAGTTTGTTATCGAGCTGAGTGCTTCAATGATTTCCCCTGGACCTCAAGGACACTTATTGGCCCGTCACGATTCATCTGGGGTTCTGGGATTGGTTGGGTTTCATAGCGGGTTTCAGTTTCCATTTGTCTTGAATCTGGCACCTTGCATTTTCACTCGCTTAACTCAGGTCATGGTGGCCCATCTGGTGGTGGTAAAATTTGACACTTCTTTTGTTCCTTAAGTCTGTCATTTAGAGTACAGCCAGTTGCCCCAAAGTATTAGAGACAACAAGACAAACAGGAAATAGAGTAGACACCAGCAGCATTGGAATCAGGAGGAGCATGGTGAACCAGATTACTGTACTATGAAGAGTGTTTGTCAAAAGGCAAGCTTTGTCTAGAGGACGAATGGTATTAGTAAGATTTTTTAGTTCAGTTGTGAAGGGAAGGCAGAGCACAGTGGTACTAGTGTTGGAAACAGGTTTGGGATGAAAGAAATTTTATTTAGCTTGAGAATAGGTACAGTTGATAAAGTGTAAGAGGTAACCAAGGGGGAAGAGAGATTTGTAAATAAAGGATATTTCCGAATCAATGAACTGAGGGTCACTGATGCTTAGAGTTCGGAGGAAGAGTTGAGACCACTTTTCTTAATAGGAGGATGATGGTAGGAAAAGAGGTGAATGTACATAACACTATACCTGGGTTTACAGTAGAGCGAAAAAGATAAGCCGGTCACAGAGCTTTGAACATGAACGTCAATAACAGGAAGGAGGGAATTAGATTCTCATTCAACTTTGAAATAGATAGGAGCAGCCAGATTGTTGAGAGAGAGAAGGATGGAAAAGACTAAGGTCATGAGGCCATAAAGCAAAAATGTCATCAACATAGCGAAGCCAGAGAGAGGAACGAGTATCAGTAGTGAGAAGAAGAATGGTTTCAAAATATTCCATATAGAGATAGGCAAGAACAGGGAAGAGAGGAGAAGCCTCGGCTGTACACTAAATGACAGACTTAAGGCACACAAAAGAAGTGATAAGTCTGCAGACACAAACAATGCTCTCTTCTGTCATGTTAGGGATTCTAATCGTCCTCTTGATTGGTCTTCTTCGAAAGTAATCTTTCCTGCCTCTACTCTTCACAGATGCCGTTTTAGCAAATCGGATCTGATACACAACACACCTAACATGATCCTTAGTCCTGGCTTTGTTGCTATTGACACTTCCCTTTGACAGTATATAGTCAAATGCTCTAAACTTTCTAACAAACATGACCTAACACAAGCCTACCCATCCTTTTTCCTCTTTCTTTTTCTTTTGTTTCCTCCTCTTAGTCTTACATTCCAATTCATATACCCAATATTACCCCTTTTATACCCCTTTATTAAACCCATCCCATCCCCACCTTCCTCTTAGAATTTCCTCCTCCTCACCTCTCTCTTGCTTTGCTTAACCCTTAAACTGCGCATGGCGTATATATACGCCCTGAGTAACATGTCCCATGGTGCGCATGGCGTATATATACGCCATAGGGTGCCAGGCCTGATTCAAATGGCCCGTGGCTACACGGGGTTCACAGTAGCTTCCTCAGGGCTCTTGTAAACAGATGCCATTTAAAAAAAAAATCGTGGGCAATATTCTCAGGTGTGAGAGGCACAGTACTGTTGGAGCAACCAAGGCCGGCGCACGCAGCATGAGCGAACAGCATTGATGTTCAGCTTGTGACCACAGCATCGCCGAAAAATGTCAAAATAAATATATAATTGTTATTATTTAGCGATGACAATATTACAGATGACCAATGACTGTGATATAAATAACCAGGGTTGTGATAATAGCAGGATTGTTGTAATAATTAGCGCTGTGTGAGGAGTGATGCTGAGAGACGGAGGGAGACAGCATCGTTTACTGACTGTGTGGCCACCTGTTATTGTTTGCGTTCACCGTACCAGGTCAGTGGTTCTCTATGGTGAACACAAATGTAGATACTTATATATAATGTGTGTATTAGTGTAATAACAGCAAAAGGATTATGCTGGGAGGAGCCATATGGGTGACGGAGGTGACGTCGTCTGCACGATTTGTCTAGCTGTTTAGAGGGTGGCCACTATGCTCTTTGGGCGCTCTACAAGCTTAGGTGTACAGTTACGGTGCATAAAACATGTAGATATTTATATATAATATGTGTATATAGGGTAATAACACTGCAAAAGGTATTGTTGGGGGAGAAAGTTTAGTGCGTGTGACTTTGAAAGAGTGAGGGAGCCGCCAGCCGCCATCTGTGTATAGCGACGACTCTTAGTGCCTGAACTAACTATATCAGCTTAGCTGTACAGTTGTGGTGAACAAAATATACACATACTTATATATAACGTCTGTATATAGTGTAATAACACCACAACTGGTATTGTTGGGGGAGAAAGTTTAGTGCGTGTGTTGAGGGAGGGGCAGTGAGTGGCTGGCTGGTGTGTGGCGGTAACTCCTCGTTGCTTTTCGACTCTCAATACCAACTTAGTGGTTCGGTATGGTGACCAAAACATGCCAATACTTATATATAACCTGTGTATAGAGTGTAATAGCAGCAAAACTATTTGTTTATTGTTTTATAAACATAATAATTGAATCACTAATATGCACATCATACTTTTGAGTATAGCGATTATTAACCACTTTTATTATATAAATATATTACAATACACACTATTGAATAATATTACTGCAAAAAAACTAAGAAAAAATCAATCGGAGACATTGAAACAATTAGGTAATAATATCTTTGTGGCAACTCCCATCTGTCAACGCGGGTGACACTGACCGGGTCTGACGACCGCTCTGTCAACGCCCACTTTTTGCCAGACTTCCTCGGTCAATTGCGCCCAAAATATGTCACCGATTTTTTTTTTATTTTTTCCGTGCTCAGGGGACACAAATTAACATGTTTAGAAGACGAAAAAAAATTTTTTAATTTTTTTTTTCTTGCGCACAGGGGTGTAAATGTCCATATGACCCCTGAGCAGTGTAAGGGTTAATGGCTGTGCATCCCTCGCTCCCATCACAATCGACTTGATATTGGTCCAAGTCGGATCAAAACGTCGACGTCTCCTCATTTTCTGGTGTGTGGTTTAGTCTTCATATCTTCACCCATGTTATTGTAACTCATAGTCTGCATAGGAAACATACATGGATGTTGTGCGAATCCACAGGACTGCATCATAGTCATAACCATAGTGGACAAAATGATAGTTGTAGTAATCATACATAATCCTTCAGCTAAAAGCTAGAATCCCAGGTAGAAGTGTGAGTACTGTAAATAGTGTAAGGCCAGAAAAAGTGAAAGGTGGATTATAGGCAGAGCTCCTGATGACTAAAGGAAAATTAGCTGGGCTGTGAAAGATATTGACAGAAGATAGTACATACAGAGGGGGCAAGATTATAGGATGCTACAGGTAGGTACTTACTGAAGGAGCATATACTGGTAATACAGGAGGAGAGAAGAGAGGATGAACCAGCAGTGTTTGAGGTGGTGGTCACCCAAAGTAAATCTGATATTTAGGGGATTAAAACTTGAGGAGCAAGGTGGCATTAGTGACAGTGTTCAATTACATAGTCAATTTGAAGAAGGCAATTGGGATAATTAATACATACAGAAGATGAGACTGCAGGATTGAGAGGGATCACAAAAGAAGATGGGTAGAATATGGGCCTTGAGAAAATTGACTTAGTCTTGACATTGGCACTTCTATCTGATGGTAGTTGAGTGTAGAGCATAGGTGGAAGAAACAGGTGGGTTGGCGAGACCATTACTTAACACTTTCGCGCTTTGGGCAAGAGAGCGCCGCGCCACCTCAAGGTGCGCCTGCCATTCCATTAGAGAATGTGGTACTACTGAAAAATGTATACTCTTTTTCAACTTTGTCATCTCAATTCTCGTCGTAGGGTTATCAATTTGATATAAATGTGTTCGCAATTGAACTCTCTACAGGATTAAATGCATATAAAGTCCAAAAGCCCTGCGTACCACCCACACAAAACAGGGAAAGTGAGAGCGTGTTACCCGGGAGCGCGCAAGAACAATAAAATGTGTACACTCTTTTCACTTTGGTCACCTCAATCCTCATCCTTGGTCTTTCATTTTGGTATCATTGTGTTCGCAATAGAATTCCCTACAGAAGTATATGCATATATAAAGTCCAGAAGCACGGCGTACCACACACAGCAAATGGAGAAAGTGAAAGCCCATTACCCCCGTGAGTGCTCAAGAGCAATAAAATATGTATACTCTTTTCAACTTTGTTACCCCAATTCTCGTCCTAGGTCTTTCATTTTGGTATCAATGTATTCGCAATGAAATTCCCTACAGGAGTATATGCATATAATGTCCAAAACTGCAGTGCACCCCTTCCTGCAGCCAAGCTGAAAGCAGGCAAAATATTTTAATTTTTGACGCCATACTGCGTTGTTACCTAACATTCGTCTACTAAATTTTTGATGCAATACCGAGTTGTTACTGAACATCCGTCTACATAAATTTTTGACGTTAATGACATACTGTGTTATTAACGATCGAAAGTGTTGCAGTATTTGTAATGACAAAATCCACCTGGGCTGTGAGGTGGTGTGATCCTACGACCCCGGCATTGCCGTCGCTTACTCTACCACTGAACCACCGTGGCTTGTAAAAGTCATACAATGGATGACTTCCTGAAATCACAGGAAGTCTGGAGGCCCCTACTGAAGCCAGTCCAAGTTTTTACATATGACCCACAAGCACTCTGGTGGAAGGGCAAAGTGGTCCTTTGTGGTCCAATGTGGACTAGCTTTAGTAGGGGCCTCCAGAATTCCTATGATTTCAGTAGAAATCCAATTGTATGAATTTCACAAGTTTTGATGGTCCAGTGGTAGAGTACGCGACTGGCAATGCTGGGGTCATGGGTTCACATCACTTCACAGCCCTGGTAAATTTTCTCATTGATATGTATCACGTTAGTGTGATTTCTGTGTGGTTCAGGAGTATTTGTATTGCTAAGTAAGGCTTAAGGAAACTTAGTGTTTGAGTGAACTTTCTGTTGGAACTCTGGGGGTGCATTGAGCTTGTATCCAGCTCTTCCCTAACACCAGTATGACCAAAAACTGGCATAGAAAAAGATCCCCATTGCACCAGTGTAAGGCATCAGCCTACCCTGACTATTGCGATCTTGTCTAATGAGTGTCTTGCTCAGAAAGGGGCTGTTACTGTTTTATTAAGGCCTGATATTTTCCCCAGATGATCCTGAAGGTGCAGAAACCAGCATGCCCCTGGGAGTTTTACATCTGTCACGAACTAAGAAATCGCCTGAAATCGTGTGCTTATACAGCAAACATGCTCGATTCTGTGATGAGAATAAACAGGGGATATTTCTTCACCAATGGTTCCATTCTTGTGAATCAGTATCATAAGTATGGAACTCTGTTGGATGTTGTTAATGGGTATGTATTTATTTTGTTTAGTTACGAACAATATTTACAATTGTATTTTATTTCTTGTTTGCACATGCAAAAGTACATTTGTTTAAAAAAATATATATTTTAAACATGTTCTTGCTTTTAGCCCCTTTCACTGCCTTGAATGCTGAAGTTTTATTGACATTTTTAGGAACAAAAAGTTAATGTTGATATTAGTTAAGGGAACCAACTCTAACAATTTTAGGTGTGAGAAGGACTATAGAGGTTGTGATCATTACAAAACATATTCTGAGGGGAATTGACAAAGACAGCCTAAATATCAAAATGAAGAGAATATGACAACAGAACATAGGAGGAGCTTAGAATGCAAAGAAGTAAGAAAACACCTGCAGCATTTATGGTGGTAAACAGGAGGAATACTCTGAAAGCAGTAGTAGTTGAAAAATCTATGTCCACTGCTTCCAGAGCAATTATAACAAATAGAAAATAAAGGAATTTGGCTCCCAGAACTTAAGGACAAGAGCTATAAGGAGAGGTTGGAGGCATTAAATATGCAAAAACTAGAAAATAGAAGAAAAAGGATAGATATGATCACTGCGTACACAATAGTAACAGGAATCCCTAAAATTGATTGGGAAGAATTCCTGAGACCTGGAACTTCAAGAACAAGAGGTTATAGATTTAAACTAATGAAACAAAGCTGCCAGAGAAATACAAGAAAATTCACTTTTGTAAACAGAGTGGTAGACGGTTGGAACAAGTTAGGGGAGAAGGTGGTGGTGGCCAAAACCGTCAGTAATTTCAAAGCGTCATGTGACAGAGTGCTGGGAAGACGGGACACTACAAGTGTCGCTCTCATCCTGTAACTACACTTAGGTAATTACCCCAAGAGCAACACCACCACATCCAAATTGCCACTTCCACAAAGACACCACCAAATTTCCTCAACCATAAGGACAACACCAAATTGCCACAAAAAGGACAACACCAAATTACCAGAACTACAAGACCACTACCAAATTACCATAACCACAAGGACGACACGTGCATATCACCACAAGGACGACACGTGCATATCACCACAAGGACGACACGTGCATATCACCACAAGGACGACACGTGCATATCACCACAAGGACGACACGTGCATATCACCACAAGGACGACACGTGCATATCACCACAAGGACGACACGTGCATATCACCACAAGGACGACACGTGCATATCACCACAAGGACGACACGTGCATATCACCACAAGGACGACACGTGCATATCACCACAAGGACGACACGTGCATATCACCACAAGGACGACACGTGCATATCACCACAAGGACGACACGTGCATATCACCACAAGGACGACACGTGCATATCACCACAAGGACGACACGTGCATATCACCACAAGGACGACACGTGCATATCACCACAAGGACGACACGTGCATATCACCACAAGGACGACACGTGCATATCACCACAAGGACGACACGTGCATATCACCACAAGGACGACACGTGCATATCACCACAAGGACGACACGTGCATATCACCACAAGGACGACACGTGCATATCACCACAAGGACGACACGTGCAGATCACCACAAGGACGACACGTGCATATCACCACAAGGACGACACGTGCATATTAACTACTCCATGCTACTATGCTACGCTTTCTAACTTCAGAATTGCTTTTAAATACATGGATGGCGAAATACTAAAGAAATTGTTCACGACTTTTGTTAGGCCAAAGCTAGAATATTCGGCAGTTGTATGGTGCCCATATCTTAAGAAGCACATCAAGAAATTGGAAAAGGTACAGAGACATGCCACTAAGTGGCTCCCAGAACTGAAGGGCAAGAGCTACGAGGAGAGGTTAGAGGCATTAAATATGCCAAAACTAGAAGACAGAAGAAAAAGAGGTGATATGATCACTACGTACAAGATAGTACAGGAATCGATAAAATTGATAGGGAAGATTTCTTGAGACCTGGAACTTTGAGGACAAGAGGTCTTAGATTTAAACTAACTATACAAAGCAGCCAAAGAAATATAAGAAAATTCACTTTGTAAACAGAGTGGTAGATGGTTGGAACAAGTTAGGTGAGCAAGTGGTGGAGGCCAAAACCGTCAGTACTTTCAAAGCGTTATACGACAGAGTGCTGGGAAGACGGGACACCATGAGCGTAGCTCTCATCCTGTAACTACACTTAGGTAATTACAACCACAAGGGCAACAACAAATCTAAATTACCATAACTACAAGAACAACGATACCATCACCAATCTCCACTTTATTGTTCCTTTAAGCCTTAAGTTACGCAAAACGTCATATGAAGTCAGACATTGAGCTCAGTTTTTAAAATTTGCTGAAAGGCTTTCAAATGTTTTGTGCATAATCTACTAGGAAAATGCTCCAACTGTGTCTTAATGATGCCATCGTAACTTGAAAAACTAGAAAATAACAAATAATTATAAAATTGAATATTGAAAACTTCAAGTTTTGAAATCAGCTACAAAAATATAAAATATCACCAATTGTTCATTTGGTGTTATTAGGCTCTCAGAATAGCATATGATATTCATTTTCATATATTTAGAATACAGCTGTATATGTTTTCAGTAGTTTACTGTAAAAAAATCGTTAATATGGCATTTGAAATATGCGGAAATTTAGACAACAAAAATTTATAACTAAATGTTTAGAGTTTATGAAAAATCAATTTAATTGGGATTGTAAAACAGACATCTGTGCTCACTATATGTAAAACTGTTGAGAATCAGTCAGAAACTAGTTTTTTGGATACTGAAGTAAGTTGAAATTCTAGTTATAGATATAGTTGAAGTTGAAGTTATCGACAATGTTAAAGGCAGTTCTAATTCATGAATTTACTTGTATGTTTTAATAAACATTATTTGGCATTCATACTCGAATATGTGAAGTTGTAGGTCAGAGTGTGTTGAAATGAAATCAAGAAAAAAATAACCCCCCAAAAAATAAAATATTGGGATAATTATAATTGTAATGATTTAGGGGATACATCTAGGGTATACTTTATATGAGTGAAAAAACCCTAAACCAGTCTCTAATCATCAAAACAACCTAAAGAGACAAAGAAAATAGTTTGAAATCTGTAAAAAAAAACTCGACCAAAAATATTCAGTCCCAAGTTCTGCGAGTTGACTTGATTTATTTGTTGACCAATTTCATTCTATGTTCACATAGTTAGGGACTGGTATGCACTCTCCAGGATGCGAAGGTTACAACAAAATCAGATAATAAACAAAGAAGAAAACTAAAAACTTAAAAAAAATAATCCCCTAAAAAAATTGGACATTGATGAAAATAAGATATTAAAACTGGGCAATGTAGTTATATGATGTATAACAAAATAGAGCATAATAACATATTATTATTTGTGTTATTATGTATTACTCGGCAATACTATAAAGGTACCAGTTGCATATCCACTTTGTGGACACTTCTTACTACTATTCTTCTCCTTTGTGCATTGGACAGGTGCTTGCATCTCTCTATTACTGCACTGTCCATCAGTTCTAGTTAATAGGAGCTGTTCTCCTTATCAACAAAACGTTCTTTTTTTTTATTTTTTTTTTTTTTAAATCGTCTAAAATCAATTTCTGAAAATATTTTGATGAAAGTTTCGCGACGCTGAAGCCAATAAGTTGGAGATTTGTTTAACATTTTTAAGTAATTTTTACATAATTTTAATATTTTTCACTTCCCTAACCCTTTTGCTGAGCAGTTTAAGGGTTAATATCCCTACTTGTGATATATGAGTGACTCTTAGTTTTGACCTGGTTGGAGACCAGCCTGCTCTTCTGTACTTTATTTCTGTATATCTCTATTCTTCCTAGTTTCTAACTCCCTCATTTTCCTCACCTTGTGAGGTGACTCCATTTTGATCTTCGAACAACTCTCTAGTACATTGATCTGCCATATCCACGCCTTGTTACCTTTTTTTTGGATACAGTTCCTTGCATTTGCGACCACCCCAACACGGTCAGGATGACAGTTAAACTCATAGCCTGAACTAATCGCACTCATTGTTTCTTCCACATTCTTCCTGCTGGTTACTCTACATGGTCCTGTAAATTTAGCTGCTTATTTACCTTCTAATGCTGTCTGCGTCCTTTTGATGAAAATCCAATCTCCCCACTTTAATTTCTTTTGCTTTGACCTTGTTTTTTCTGTTGTAATAAGCTTCCACCGCTGTTGACTTCCTCAAGTGCAATTTAACCAAATTAAACAGTTTTACTGCAAGATGACAGACTACACTCCTGAAATCCAAAGCATAGGAAGGTGGTTGAGCACTGGTGAAGGTTTCATATGGCAACCTGTGATCAAACCCATGCATCAAGAAATAAGGAGTATCCCCTCTAGATCTGTTATTAGCCGTGTTTGCCGCCGACTACTCTATCAACAAACTTGTCCCAAGTGTATGCATCGTCTTCTGCTAAACATTTCAATATTGCTATTACTTCTGCATTGTGCTACTCCACCACTCTATCTGAAGCTCTGTTTGCCTCTTGCAGTTGAACAATAGCTGTAATAATAGTTGAACAATAAATTTTACCATAATCAATTTTTTTTCATGTTGACTTAGGTCATCTACATGCAGTTAGGTTATCTACTATGTTATGAAAATCATACAAATATTATTTTTTTCCTCTAGTTATAAGACTGCAGGGAAGTCCATACCCGAGGAAATTGCAATGTACTTTATTATAGAAGTATTGTCAGTCCTGGAAGCACTGCATAGCTGTAGCATCATACATGCAGATGTAAAACCTGACAATTTCCTTATTCGGGAAATTCCAAAGATCAACAAAAGTGCCACTACGCCAGCCGAGATGTTTGCAGAGTGTCCTGTCTCGCTTAAGCTTATTGATTTTGGAAGAAGTATTGACATGAAGAGATTTCCTCAAGGAACAACTTTTACAGAGAAGGTAAATTATATGTTTGAGTCATGTAGTCAACAATTTTTCAGATTAGTTTGCATCTTATTTGCCACACCACTGACCTGGATGATACTAGTTATGGCCTATGAGCCATGGTTTAACCACACATAAATAACCTCATTATAAGCCTTATAAATATATCTTCTTAGGCAACAATTCTGACTTTTCTTCATATCTTTATTTCTGGATTGGTCAAATGGTGGCCCTCTGTAGCTGGCTTACTTAGCTGTATACGTATTCATCATATCAGCCTTAGGTGTCCTTAATGGCCTACTAGAAACCAGAGTCTGGCCCCCTCGGATAAAGGGAGCAGGGGTTCTTATGGTCATCTTCACCAAGAAAACATCTAGAAAGTAAGTGAAGCAGAACAGACAACAGCAAGGTTTACAGAAAGAAAAGAAACAAAGCGGCAAAGACTGCAATTGATCCACCTGCAGTTAGTCAAATCCCCTAGTACCAGCACCAGGAGCTCTGGCTCCCCATGTCAACAGAGCTGCCCTGTTGACATCCCAAGTGTGAATCACTCTTTGAGTTGCTGGCTTTAGCAGGTCCTAGTTCTTTACAAATAAGTGAGGCCATCCTTTGGACTCTTTCCAGTGAAAGCCATTTGCTTACTGTATGTATTGTTATTTGTATGTATTCAATAATAAATCTATGGCTGTGCACAGTGGGTGAGCATTATTTATAAGAAATGTTCAATGGGGGTGTGACCTGGCTACTATGGCAAGGTGCATGTGACCTCGCTTCCTCTTTGCCCTGGGGCTGGAAAGAAAATGTGACATGAGTAGGTGACAGCTATGTCTGGCTGCCTTTGTTCTCTGGGGTCCACACCATGGAGGATCACAGTGCCCATGCTTACTTGGCAGCCATTTTACACATCTGGGTTATAGTTGAGCTGGTCTTGGACCAGCTCTAGGGTGACCTGAATGTTTTAACTTTAGTGCCAGGTGTTGCTGCCTTGTGGCTCTTACCACCAAGTTGGTTCCCTCCTTTGAGGGGCATTGGCGGACTTCTTTGCCTGTCTCATGTCGGTTCAGGCTCTAGATTCACTCGGCTTGCTCCTTAATTGACTTGCTTGCCTCACCTTTTTGCCCCCCCCCCCCCCCCCCCCCCCCCCTTTTTTTTTTTTTTTTTTTTTTTTTGCGCGCGCGACAGTCTTCGTAGGATGGGCCTTTGCCTGTAGCTGGTCTAGGTAGGCCTCTGGTGGAGCCTGATTCCCAGGCTCCACCAGTGCATACCTCTTCTGGTCACCATCATTCTCTGGAGTCACTTAGGGGTTCTTCTCTTTAGATGTTTTTATGCTACCCATTTTGCGGTTCACCCCTTTGATGGCGCTGTGTGGGGGATGTTTGTCTGGTTCATTTTGCCAGTTCCTGTTCTTGGGCTCCTTGGGTAGTCCATTGGCATTACAACTTGTAATGCATTGGTCTCTCACATGGTCAAGTTAATCCCCTCTCTCCAGTAGGTGTCCCAATTCTTGGTCCCCAAGCCAGACTCGTCAGACCTCTCGAGTTTGAGCAGCATCTTTCCATTTGACCTTTTGCATGACAACTTTATCTCAAGTTTGCTTGATGTTTCAGGTAAATTCTTGGATTGTTTCCTTGAACCTTAAAGATGCATACTGGCATGATCCCATTGACCTGATGTTTGGAGACTGGTTAGGATTTCTTTGACATCAAGCTTACTGCTTCAGAGTTTTAACCTTTGGCCTGAATCTAGCTCCTTGAATATTTACCTGGTTAGCACGGTTAGTTGTGACCCTGCTGTGTCTCCTGGGGGGTGGGGGGGGGACTTTGTGCCAGTGATCTGGTTCTTTCCTAGCTTGTCAGGTTCAGGTTCCTGATGAACTTCTATTCTACTTCCATCCCACGTGGCTCCTGTTCTTATGGCTGGACTGGTCGATATAGGAGTTCTTTTGTCTCCTCTGGTCCTGCTGTTAACTAGACTGGAGATTTATATAGGGTGATCCTTCAGGCTCCTTGATGGCCAACTCAATGTTGCTTTCTGGGTCCCGTGTCTGACCCCTGGCATTTTTGCAAGGCTCTGCCTCTTTTAGCAGATCAGGCCAGAGATGTACCTAACTGGTTAGGTCCCTGATCTGTGCATCAGGAGTGTTTGATGAGGGTTCTATCAGGCCAGAGCTGGTTTTAAGTCAATTGAGCCCTGTGTTATGAGTGGTGGAGAGTAATTTATAATAATATTGAGAATAATACTCAGTGTGAAATGCCAGTAAATCACCCCCTTGACGTTTGCTTATTTCCTTGGGAATTGAGGGAGACCTGCCTCTGTTCGGTTTTTCGTTTCAATTTTCTTACCATGTGGGGTCTGTTTTGTTATGCCTAACTCAGTTCTGGGGTGCCTAACCCTGTTCGATGGCAGATAAGGAAAAACCCCAACCACAGGGGGGGGGGGTGTTCCAGGGGCCATTGCTACCTGTGCCTCTGAGAGGGCCAGGTTCTGACTCATGGTTCCTGGTAGGCTGAACTCCATTGACTAATGTTCCAGTCACTTTTACCCAAGGGAGGAAGGTACTGAATGTCAAATATCTCTTCCTCCTTCCTGGTAAATATCCTGGTGTCTGTGGGGTCAATCGCTGGATGTGATGCACTTGAGTCGAGGACGGGTTGGTGAACCTTGCAATTGTCTGTTCTGCTTTGCTTATTTTCTAGATGTTTTTGTGATGAGGAGGAAGATGATAATTCCCTACTCCCAGTACCTGTTGTGAAGAGACCAGGTTCTATCTCTGGTCTCCAGTAGGCTATTAAGGAACTCCTGAGGGCTGATGTAATTCCAATGTATGAAGCTATCCAAGTGGGCTCCACAGGAAGCCATGAAGGCCTAACTAGAAAGAGGCCATTTTTTCTTTTAATACTGCAATTCTCATCTTCTGATTGGTTGTTGCTGCTAGGAGCGTGTTTATTTTGCACCTTCATACTTATCCTATGAGTAGTTGCACAAAAGATTACTGAGACACTAAAGGTCATAATCAGACCTCAATGGATATTAATTAGCTTATACAATACTGATCCATAACCAAAATGCTACTGAAACAAATGAAGTCAATCTTGACTGATTCTGCAGTCCATCCTTGCATATAAAAATCCAAGCTCATTAATCCCGCTGCCAAACCCCCCATTAATGAATGAAAAGCGGTTTACACACGACTCACAACTGATGACGTCCGAATACTTCTGGAACAAGTGCTTTGTCCACGTCCTCTGTTTGAACCACAATTCTATAAATAATTTACCCACGTACTTCAAATACAAATAATCGCCAATGGAATCTAAACTCCTAACCAAACCTACGCCTAACTATACATAGAATTTTTATAATAATAATAGTTTATATATGAGAACAAACCAATTTTTAATTCATCAATTTTAACATACTGTGTATGCATTGGGGGAGAACGGCCGCTGCCTTAAACAGCCTAATGTGAGGATGGGTTGGATTCTGAGTCACTGAGAATGGAAAATGCTGTTTAAAATTATTGAATATTTCTAGTTTCTATCCAAGGCTAGTCTAAAAGCTGTTTTGCTGCATAATGGGAATGTTATACCATCAATTCCATTGGGTTATGCAGCTTATATGAAAGAAACTATATAAACTTATGACAACACAAAGCAACTTATGAAATGCATAAACGATTACCAACATCAGCGGCAGCTCTGGTGCGACTTGAAGGTTGTTGCTCTTGTGATGGGTATGTGGCCCTGCGGGCCGCTCTAAGCAACAGCTTGGTGGGCCAGGCTTGGGGAGTAGAAGAACTCCCAGAACCCCATCAAGCAGGCACAAAGTACTGCTGTTTTCATTGTGAGTGGGATAGCTGTGTGAAAGATTTCAATATATTATGAGAGACTGGCCTCTGTCCAGGGAGGGTCTGGCTTATTATATGCCATTTCATGCAACATGCGTTTAGATTTCATTAAAAGACACAGTTTTCACACAGTATAATATGTAATAATCTAGTGTGTCCCTGTCTTTACCCACAGCCTTTACATTTTCATGTCATCTACATCCCCATACAAGCTAAACTGTCAAGAGATACTTGCAGTCAAATTGTATATAAGCTATGGTAATGTGTCAGTCTTCTCTTTTTGTCACTTCTCCATACAAATGTTTTAACACTCATCATTGCTATAAACAATAAATTGGCTAGTTCCTGTCTGCACTCATCTACTTTCTTTAAATTTGTTGGAGAGTTCTTGTCTAATGACACATTTTAGAATTCTCTATTTACTGGATGTTGCCAATACATGTAGATCATAATGATCAAGAATGTCAACTTTGTGAATAGCTCAAGTTTTCTACTTGGCCTACTATTATAAATTGTTATCCATCATTACCATCTTTGAATTAAAGATGATGTCTTGATTTAGCAGAATTGTACAGGACTCAATTTAAAGGTATGGAAATGTGTGTTAATAGGAATTAGAACATGATAAACATTATAAATATATCCTGCGTTTATAAACATGCAGTTGATTGATTAATCTTGATTAATAGGTGACAACAGAGGGATTTACATGCTGTGAAATGAGAGATGGTCAGCCATGGACTTACCAGACAGATTTATATGGAGTTGCTGCAATAGCTCATTGTTTACTGTTTGGGAATTACATGGAAATTGTGAAACTGCCCAATAGTAAATGGAACATCAAGAATCCTGTTTTTAAAAGGTACAGTACGAGTTTTTTGCACTTGCATGTATTTAGTGAATATTTCTTTTAATTACTGTATTAATTGTTTGGATTTTCAATATTGTTTTGCATCCTTATAGTCTCAAATTGCTAGACATAAGTTATATTTTTAGTAAATGTTTTATCAGATTAAAGAAATCCTGTAAACCCAAAACATTTAAATAATTTTCAAACTTCAGCTCTTGTATGAACAAACAAATATTTTATAATTTTTCCTTTAGAAGTATATAAAATTTTATCAATAGAACGGAAAAAATTTAAAAATGAAATTATCCTCTCTGAATGAGCAATAAAGACCAAGTTGTTCTCGGCAGACAGTATTGCTGACGTCACCTGCTATATATATAAATGGCTGAATGCATGTGTATGTACACCAAGTCAATATTAATTACAGAAGAATGTGTACATTTGAATTCAAATTTATTCTTCAATACTGTATCTGAATTCACTATAATACCTTATTACTATTTAAAAATAAAAAATTTCTTGCATGATAAAACATTGTTCCCCACAAGGGCTCACTTGTCAAAGAAAAACTGTAATATTAAGATTCCTGCAGGTGAAGAAATGTGATGGTGGTTAATTCTTTCCACGGAAAATCAGCTTTGGTTGGACAATAGATATTGGTACAGGAGTGTTAGGGTTATAACACTATGCCAACATTTATAAAACCTCATACATGACCAGAGACACTTTTTAAAATGCATGCCAGTATTTGCTGAAAGCATTTATAACAGTCATTGCCTGCATATTTATAAAAGTACTCTAGTCCATTTATTGGACTAGAAGTCCATGCTTTTGTGATTTCTGATACTGCCCCCTCACCTCACTCTGTAGCCCTTATTAATGTCTGGTGTACCTGACCTTGGGATATCTTATATACTATTTTGCCACCACCCTGAATTAAGTTTATATGGTTTCAGGGAACTGTGAGTATTACAAGAAAATATAAGCTAAGAGGGTTTTCCCCCGACTCAGTGCAGGAATGAGATCTTGGCCACTGACAGAGCCATGTCATTATGCTCGAATGACTGTGGGCCACCAAGTTCCAAAGGGGGTTATGGGGAAAGGAAGGAATGGAATAACTGACTCTGGACACTTAGATATTAATCACCAGTTCAATGATACATAGTAGATATCAATACAATCAGTAAGGGAGAATGTAACAACCATTGCACTGTACAAACCACGATGCCATTGTTAATGGGTGTGCTCCAACTAACTTCACATTTGTTAGTACATGTATCGTAAGATTCAAAACTCCAGCGGGTACATTGCACTCATATCCTGGTCTTTAGGACTCCAGTAAACAAATGCGATATTGACAAAAATAAATTGTCTGCATCCCTCCTGGCTCTTGAGAGCCTCAATACTGCCACAGCGACTAAGGCTGGTGCACGCAGCTGGAGCTCACAGCACTACTTAATAATGATTAATAAAATAAGTAACTGCAATAATTTTGTGATGATAGTGGCATAGATGATCCTGACTGTAATAAAAACTATATACAAGGTTCAGATATAATTGAACACAGTGCTAGTTGTGATGTTCACAGCTGAGGTTTCTTGCCTGAATGCATCATGCAACATCTTACCTTGTGGTTACCTCGCAATGATATCGAGGCTCAATGTCCCCATGGTCTAATCCCCGACCAGACCTCCTGGTTGCTGGACTGGTCAACCAGGCTGTGGACGCAGCTGCTTGCAGCCCGACGTATTAATCATACTCTGATTGATCAGGTATCCTTTGGAGGTGTTTATCAAGTTCTCTCTTGAACACTGTGAGGGGTCGGCCAGTTATGCCTCTTATGTGTAGTGGAAGCGTGTTAAACAGTCTCGGGCCTCTGTTGTTGATAGTTCTTCCTGAGTACCTGTTGCACCTCTGCTTTTCAATGGGAGTATTCTGCACATCTTGCCATGCCTTCTGGTCTCGTGTGATGGTACAGTATGTCTGTGTGCAGGTTCCGGACTAGCCCCTCTAATATTTTCCATGTGTAAATTATTATGTATCTCTTCTGACTGCTCTCTAGAGAATACAAATTTTGGCATTTTAGGCGGTCCCAATAGCTTAGATGTTTTACCGAGTAGCTTCTAGCAATAAAGGATCTCTGAACGCTCTCCAGGTCAGCAATTTCTCTCGCCTTGAAAAGGGCTGTCAGTATTTCACCTCATATTCCTTTAGAAAATTATTCATGTTAGGGATTTAGTGACAGGAATCTGATGATAATAGCAGTGTTGTGATGTTCTTAGTGACTTAATGATGTGCGTAGTACATACTGATGGCATCTGTTGATATTATTTGCTTGCTACTGTGCTAAGATTTCATTACCACACCCACTGGAATTACTTAGTTCATTATGGTTTATGCAAATATAGATAGCCATATATGACTTGTGTGTATATTTGACTCCAATGTATAATACACTACATTGTAATTCAATGAAACTGCAGTGCAAGAAGTTTATTACTAGCTATCATCATAATTATTGGTATGTGCAGATAAATTACACTAGTCAAAATTTTTCTAAAGTTGTCTGCTTCTGAGACGAAAAGAGCAGTTTATCATGCATTTTGACGTGCTGAATTCAAATATAATAATTAGAATTGCCGATTGGCTATCATTTTGTGTGAGAGGGTTGTAACAAAATCTTGCATTATTTAAAGTGGTGGATGCTGAACATTTTTCACTCAGGCTCTAATGATGGACACAGGCCAGTCTTCGCTACCTGTGGGCCACTGGTTCTGTGTCGTTGGACATACTCTGGGTGGTTCCGGTTTCCCTGGTTCCCTGTTCCAGGATTCATGTGTATCGGGTTCTCCACAGTATCATTAAGCCTGCGGTTTACCCTAGTCCCCATGATAGGAAGTGTGCTGCTGGAAGTGTGCTGATAGGAAGAGTGATTAGGAATCAAATTTCTAGTTTTATGGAAAACAATGAATTGCACAATCCAGGACAACATGGATTTAGAGCGGGAAGATCCTGTCTGTCACAGTTACTCAACCACTATGACAAAATCACAGAAGCCCTAGAAGAAAAGCAAAATGCAGATGTTGTATACACAGACTTTGCAAAGGCGTTCGACAAATGTGACCATGGGGTGATAGCTCACAAAATGAGGTCAATGGGAATAACTGGAAAAGTAGGACGCTGGATACTCAATTTCCTGTCGAACAGAACACAAAGAGTAACAGTCAATCAGATAAAATCGAGTCCAAGCGATGTTAAAAGCTCTGTACCTCAAGGTACAGTCCTTGCACCGCTACTGTTCCTTATTCTCATATCTGATATAGACAAAAATACACGCCACAGCTTCGTGTCGTCCTTTGCAGATGACACAAAAATCAGCATGAAAATTACCTCTGCTGAAGACATTGAAAAACTACAAGCAGATGTCAACAAAGTTTTTGATTGGGCAGCAGAAAATAACATGATGTTTAACAGTGATAAATTTCAGGTACTCAGGTACGGCAAAAATGAGGATCTGAAACATAATACAGGGTACAAAACACAATCGAATCTTCCCATAGTAGGAAAACAGCATGTCAAGGATTTGGGAATAATGATGTCCGACGATCTAACGTTTAGGGAGCATAACCAAGCAAATATCGCGTCAGCCAGAAAAATGATCGGATGGATTACGAGAACTTTCAAATCCAGGGATCCCATCACAATGGTTGTACTCTTCAAGTCACTTGTGCTGTCCCGTCTCGAGTACTGCTCAGTACTCACTTCCCCCTTCAGAGCAGGAGAGATTGCTGAAATAGAGGGAATACAGAGAACATATACGGCACGCATAGACGAGATAAAACACCTAAATTATTGGGATCGTCTCAAAGCTCTCCAAATGTACTCTCTAGAAAGGAGACGAGAGAGATACCAAATAATATACACCTGGAAAATACTGGAGGGTCAGGTCCCAAATCTACACAGTAAAATAACAACGTACTGGAGTGAACGATATGGAAGAAAATGCAAGATTGAACCTGTGAAGAGCAGAGGTGCCATAGGCACAATCAGAGAGCACTGTATAAACATCAGGGGTCCGCGGTTGTTCAACGTCCTCCCAGCGAGCATAAGAAATATTGCCGGAACAACCGTGGACATCTTCAAGAGAAAACTGGACGGTTTTCTAAGAGAAGTTCCGGATCAGCCGGGCTGTGGTGGGTACGTGGCCCTGCGGGCCGCTCCAAGCAACAGCCTGGTGGACCAAACTCTCACAAGTCGAGCCTGGCCTCGGGCCGGGCTTGGGGAGTAGAAGAACTTCCAGAACCCCATCAACCAGGTATCAACCAGGTATCAACCAGCTCTTGTGGTGCTTTTTGGCTACATGTCTTGGGTCGATATTCGGATGCGGGGGTTTTGGAGATCGAACAGGGTTCTGGCCGCCAGGTATCTTGTGGACGTTACGTTTCCTTCCCGACTTTGTGTGGCCTTAGGTTGGCCGTCTGTTTCTTCCTTATCTTCAGACCTCATATTCCTTGGAGGTAGTGCTGCCTCCCGGATAAGTACTTGTTTTTACTTTGGGTAGTTAGCTTCAGGAAGCTAATGGGGCTCCCCACAGAAAACTAGTGTTTAATGTAATGAAATGCCATTTTCTGGGTGAGCCCCGGAGGCTCCCTGAAGCTATCCAAACTGATACGTGCTGTATCTTGATCGCTACTGTCTTCGCTACCTTGTACAGTTCCTACAACATCCTCACTCTCGCTTATGTTCTGCTTTGACAGTTACCCCTCCAGTGGATCCTATTCCCTTTCACAATCTTACTTTTTCAGTGCAGTTGTCTCATTTGCAAGATTCTCTCGGTTCGTGTTGCCAATATTTCTCCATGTCGTTCCATCCTGGCCCCCATGGAGGGTCCCACTTAGCAAACTTAGGAAAATCTTGACCCACATGGCAAAGGCTTCTACCTACCCCTCCTACAATTCTGAAATGCCTTTTCCTAGTACACTTTTATTCGCACTCCCGCTGCAGGCTACTCTGTTGTATTTTCTGGCCACATATTTTATTACAAATTTGGTATTTTGTAAACAAAACAAAAAACGAGGCTTCTACCCCTCTAATTCTGAAGTGCCTTTTCCTAGTACACTTTTCTTCACACTCCCGCTGCAGGCTACTATGTTGTATTTTCTGGCCACAAATTTTATTACAAATTTTGTATTTTGTAATAAAAAAAAACGACTAATAAAATATCAAAGTAAAGGTTTTGATATTGTCAAAATATCAAAACCTTCTGATATTATTTTGACAATAATATCAAAAGATTGCACAATTGTTTTGTTTTGGCAGCCATTTGCAGTATGTTTTAGTCAGATGGGTCCAATTTTCTTTAACCCTTAAACTGCGCGTGGCATATACATATACGGCAGGACTAACATGTCCCGCCATGTGCATGGCATATATATACAACGTAGGGTGCCAGCCACAATTCAAATTGCCCGCGGCTACACGGTGTTCACATCAGCTTCCTCAGGGCTCTTGTAAACAGACACCATGTTTAGAAAAAAAATCATAGGCAACATTTTCTGGTGTGAGAGTCACAGTACTGTGTGAGCAATCAAGGCTGGTGCACGAAGCATGAGCTAACAGCACTGCTGTTCAGCTTGTGACTGCAGCATTGCCTAAAAAATGTCAAAATAAATATGTAACTGCTATTAATTAAAGATGACAGTATTACAGAAGACCCCTGACTGTGCTAAAAATTACTAGGATTGTGATAATAGCAGGATTGTTGTGATAATTAATGCTGAGGTGGGGGAGGGAGGTAGCGTCGTCTGCTGAATCTGTGTGGCCACTTGTCTGCACTCACCATATCAGCTTAGTGGTTCGCTGTAGTGAACACAAATGTAGATACATGTAATGTGTGTATTAGTGTAATAACAGCAAAAGGAGTACTGTACTGTAGAAACCCGCTAATCCGGAAAATGCCCTAAACCGGCAAAAATCATGGCCGGATGAAGTTACTGTATCTCCTTATCGAGCCAAAATGTTCATGGAAGTCAGACTAGCAGATATTTGGCCGCATCAGCGGCCTAACACTCGTACACCACCACCAGGAAGGGAAGGATAATGAAGGGAGGGGAGGGGAGGCAATTACAAAATAAACAAATTTTGATATAAAAGAGGGAGAAAATATAAATATATACAAGACTATACAAGAAAACACAAAACGAACAAAAAATATGAGTTAGATTGGTTACAAGTACTCTCAGGTACACTGAAAGTATTAATTTGCATTTTGAGACACAGGCAAAGCCAGGGGTACAATGGAGTAAGGGAGTATGGCGAGGCTATGCAACCTAGGTAATAATGAAAGCCAAGAAAACAAAGTTGAATAATAAATATAGGCAAATTTAATCTTAATGATAATTAAATATAAATAGTTTAGTTATGATCCTATAATTAATAAGAATTAAAGAAAATATTAATGTACTCGATTAATTAAGTCCAATAAATGACTTTGAGACTCGGGCTCTCGGGGAATTCCCCTTCTGGGGTAGCGACGGGGGCATTCGAGCCTGTTCCTCCAGCCGTGTTGTATGAGCCTGCCAGTCTGCTCCCTTCCTTAGTATTTTTTGCGGCTGCCCCGGTTTTTTCTTGTCAGGCCGGGGCTTTGGGGGGACATTAAAGTCTGACATTAGCATATCAGCCTGGATAAGCTCCGGGGAGCCTCTGGGTCTTACCCAGAAAATGACGTTTCATTACATTCAATGCTGGTTTTTTCACCTCTGGCCTGGTCATGAGCCATCCTGGTCATTGGGCTGGGTGCTCGCTTTTCTCTCTTCTCCTCAGGTTGTGGAGGGCCCCCTCGGTTCAGGACTGTTTTTCTATGGTTCTTTTCTTGTTGGCATTGGCCTCTGGGGGTTGGTGGAGAGCTTCATGCTCTCTTACGGCACAGTGGTTTCTGCTCTTTTGGTCCTAGTGGTCGTTTCTTCGTTTGCCGCCGTTCTTGTTTTCTGGCGAAAAATGAGTCAGCTGTTTTCCGAAGGGGTCCTTGGGTTGCTGATGCTTTGTTGGTTCTGCAGGGTGCATCATGTTTTGTCCGGTTGTGGCTGTTCGCCATTATTTCCGTACCACGGCCTCTGTGGCAGAGGACGCTCTTTGGGTTGACCCGGTTTCCCTTCTTCCTTATTCCAGGGTGCAGGTCTCCCAGGTTGGCCGCAGGATTATTCGGTCCAGGCAATTCGAAAAGACCACAGGCCTGTGGTCTTTCCCCGTGCCCACGCGCTGTTCGTAAGTTCGCAGCTTTGGCTGCTGTTTTTGGTAATATGCCCTAGCCTATCATACGGATACGGGGCTTTTGGAGGTCGAACAGGGTCCTAGCTGCACGGTACCTTGTTAATGTTCCTGGCCCTTCTCAGGCGTATATAGTCTTGGGTCCCAGGTTGCAGCCAGTTGTCTCGACTTCGAGTTGAGGAACGAGTGACAACCGCCTCCCAGGTAAGTCCCTTTTCTTATTTTTGGTTAGGTAGTTCTGGGGAGCCAAAGGTGCTCGCCACAGTAAACCAGCCTTGAATGTAATGAAACACCATTTTCTGGGTGAAACCCAGAGGCTCCCCGGTCGGCGTTTTTTTCAAGTTTTTGATACTTGGCCCCTGAACTGAGGAGAGTTGCCGGCGTGGAGGTCTGGGACCCCTGATCCCCCACCCAGGGAGTGGGTGGGTTGTGCAGACGGATGCGCGACGGTTGTGGTGACGTCATGTTAGTTTCCTTGTTTTTGATTGGCGAGTTCTGTTTGCTAGTTTGGCTTTCAATTTGCAATTTTTGACCAGCAGTAGTTTGTTTTGGAATTCCTACCTTTCTGGGTGCCTGATCTGGTAGATGACAGACAAAGACTGCTTCCAATTACACGGGGGTGTCTTTAGGCCATTGCTGCTCTTCGTGCCTCTTCTTGAGGGGGGCAAGGTTCTGGCTGTGGTCCCCGGTAGGCTAGAACTCCTTCGATTGACTGTTGCCACAGTCTAATATATACACATCAGCCTGGTATAGCTCCGGGGAGCCTCCGGGTCTCATCGAGAAAAATGGCGTTTGATTACATTCAATAAATGTATATAACTAATACTTTTATACAACTATGTATTTTTCCATATTCCATCCAGTAGTTGTAGGTCCAGTAGTTGTAGGGTACGGGTTAATCCAGTTTGCAAATTTTACAGAAAATCAACATATTAATTTTCTCTTTTCTTTGGTACAGGTATTGGCAGAAAGACCTATGGCAAATGTTGTTTTCCACACTTTTGAATGTGCCTTCCTGTTCTGCAATTCCCAGCCTTACCCAGTTGAAAGAGAAGTTTATGGAAACATTTTTCAAGACTGAACAACAAAAAGAAATTAATGTCAAGTTCAACACACTCCTGTGTATTGTGACTCAACGTCGATGAGTCTGTTTACAGTGTTTATTTTTTTTAGTGTGAATGTCGGTTTCCCTTTGCAACTTGTTTACTGGAATACCAAAGGTGATATTTTATTAGTAAAAATATTAAGTGCCTCAAATGATGTAAAATCTGTTTAAACGTGTAAATGATAATTTGGTATTTCAGGCTGCAATGTCAATCAAATCACTTTGAGGTTACTGGATCATACCTGGAGAGGGTTTCGGGATTTCGTCCCAAGCCTATCCCCCAGGCCCTGGAGGCCCTTACACAGTAATAGTTCTGAAGTGAAGTTACTAGTAACGATGTAATATTTCTTTTATATATATATATATATATATATATATATATATATATATATATATACAGTATATATATATATATATATATATATATATATATATATATATATATATATATATATACAGTATATATATATATAATTTTAAACTACATGCTGTAGATTGTTCCCAATATGAAAGGAATCTTGATATTTTCCATAATAAAATCATGCAAGAAGAGAACTTAAATACTTTATTTTTTGTATCAAAAGTGGTGGTGTAAAGATAGTTTTGTGGATCATTTAACTGAATAGTTTGAATTTTAATGTTTTGTCATATATTGGTGTATTTGTACATTTAACCATTGATGCATGTTTGGCAAGTGTTAATTTAAAATGTTGTGAACAAACACTTGAAAAGCTGTGTGTTTTGAATGCTTGTTTTTTTTATAGGTGTATTTTTTCAGTTTGTTTTTAACAAACATTAGAAGTAGGCCTTCCTGATCTGTTTTAATGAAACAATAAAGTACAAAGTAAGCAGTTTCCTTATTACCTAATACAGTATAGAAGTAAAATGTGTGTATTTATTAACACATTTAAAATGCAAAAATATACTTGCAAGAATATGCCCACATTTGCTGACTATGTTATAAGCTGTGGCGATTAAAAGAACCTTCAAATCAAGGGATGCCTCCACAATCATCTGTGTATCCCACCTCCAATATTAGTAAGCCCTTCTTTACTTTTCTCTGAAGGTAAAAAAACAACAACACACACAGAGATCACAATAACGTGATGCATCAAATGAACAAATCCACAAGGGCCGTGATGAGGATTCGAACCTGCGTCCGGGAGCATCCCAGACACTGCCTTAATCGACTGAGCTACGACAGGGTGAAAAGGGTCGAAACCGAAGTTCTACTGAACTTACTGGATCCCGTGGCCTCTCCAAGGCACAAACCAGAACTTCGGTTTCAACCCTTTTCACCCTGTCATAGCTCAGTCGATTAAGGCAGTGTCTAGGATGCTCTCGGACGCAGGTTCGAATCCTTGTCACGGCCCTTGTGGATTTGTTCAAAAAACAACAAATTAACCTAAAGTACGTAACTATATTACCGAGACTGCCTTAATGCAATCAATGGACTTTCATTTCCTTTTCAAAGAGATATCACTGTACGTTATTATGTTGTAGGCAGGTGCGTACGTCCCTTCCATACAACCAACCAAAACCCATAGTGCTTGTACTTTGATCAGATCACCATGTACGCTTCCTGCTCTCGGAGAGGGGTTCAGCATCACACTTATAGGGGGTGTGGCTCCAACACTGGCCTCATTGTCACGTGTAGACTCCCAATTCGAGCCGCTGTGACTTCCCCACTCTCTTCCTTGGTTGGTATGAACTCGCTCCCCCATTTTTTGAATTGTAATTCTGTACCACCCTGTCCACAGCTGTGGTTCGTTCTCTCTCTCTCTCTCTCCTACATTCTTGGAAGCCTCACTAGGACAAGGGCAAACACCAATAAATTATATACATTTACTAGACAGAGAGCATGTACAACACATACAAGGTACAATAATGCCTCCAACACTATTATTATAGTCAGGTTGCATACAATCCCATCAGGACTTTTATCAGCTGCTTATATATAGTGGTAGCCCAACTCCTGGCTTGCCACTTATGCTACCAACCTCACCTAGTGGGTTAAATCCTGTAATACAATATTGCACTATCAGCTCTAGAATATATAAATATACACAAGGAAATCCAGCCCATGGCTGTAACACTACAGACATCTGTGTGAATATTCCTTGATAAAAAAAAAAAAAAAAAAAAAAAACCTTCCACTGCGTCTTGCACACCAATGATACTCAAGCACACTACCAACTCTATATAAGTAGTAACAAAGAACCTCTTCTTTACACCTAGGGGTTCACTACCCTCATCACCTTCAGGTTCTCTTAGAATTGTCTACCAGGGTCCTCCACAGCTCTTCCGGCTGCTACACCATGAAGTCTTCCTTGAACAGCAATGATGCTTCACCACTGGTACCACAAAAGCACGTGAAACTCCACCCCTCCTCTCACAGCTTGAGGTCCCACTCCTCACTCTGAAGCTTTTCTTCTTCAGAGTACACTGTTCCTTCAACTGCCTTGGAGTTTTATTCATTAACTCCCTCTGCTGGTCTCAAAGTTCTCTCAGCAACTCTTTCCCCAAGACAAACCACAGAAAACTGCCTTGGAGTTTTATTCATTAACTCCCTCTGCTGGTCTCAAAGTTCTCTCAGCAACTCTTTCCCCAAGACAAACCACAGAATTCGATTCGCTTCCGACGCTCACTGGCGGGGCGGCGACACAGGGCGCCCTAGGCTGCCCGCAAAATACTTCAAAACTTGCTCCACAACTCTCCCTGCAGTCCACGACTTGA
Organism: Procambarus clarkii; assembly: GCF_040958095.1. Taxonomy (NCBI): domain Eukaryota; kingdom Metazoa; phylum Arthropoda; class Malacostraca; order Decapoda; family Cambaridae; genus Procambarus; species Procambarus clarkii. The sequence goes on along the minus strand of NC_091150.1, from coordinate 46,166,969 downwards.
GCTGACACGTCCACAGACTTATTCCACAAGCGAGACGTCTGTCCACTTCCTTCTACTTGAAGGTATAACAATCAGGGGTTCTTCACCAGGGGCTCAATGGAGCGCGACCTCCCCTCACGATTTCTGCAGTTGTTATAGATTCAGCTACTCAGAACAAGTTCCAAGCAGCACGGGCTATGGTGAGCCCGTAACTTACCTGGCACAGGAGCGGGGCAAGTAGCACGAGCTATGGTGAGCCCGTAGTGGACTTATCTGGCACAGGATCGATGCTGAATCGAGGGATTTCTACAGCTGAAGTTCAAGACCCTCTGAAACGAGCTTCACACCTGCAGCAAACTTTCCACATCTCATGTGGAGATTTATTGGAGTTAAAATTAACGAAGATATATGACCAAACCTAACCAACCCTACCTAACCTTTAGGTTAGGTAGGGTTGGTTAGGTAGCCGAAAAAGGTAGGTTAGGTCGTCGAAAAAACATTATTTCATGAAAACTTGGCTTATTAGGCAAATCGGGCATTGCATAGTAGGCTGAGAAGTGCGTTCTGGCTACTAGGTACGACATATATATATATATATATATATATATGTCGTACCTAGTAGCCAGAACTCACTTCTCAGCCTACTATTCAAGGCCAGATTTGCCTAGTAAGCCAAGTTTTCCTGAATTAATATATTTACTATAATTTTTTTCTTAAGAAATGATAAAGCAACCCTTTTCTCTATGTATGAGGTCAATTTTATTTTATTGGAGTTAAAATTAACGTAGATATATGACCGAACCTAACCAACCCTACCTAACCTAACCTAACCTATATTTATAGGTAAGGTTAGGTTAGGTAGCCAAAAAAAGCTAGGTTAGGTTAGGTTAGGTAGGTTAGGTAGACGAAAAAACATTAATTCATGAAAACTTGGCTTATTAGGCAAATCTGGCCTTGAATAGTAGGCTGAGAAGTGCGTTCTGGCTATTAGGTACGACATATATATATATATATATATATATATATATATATATATATATATATATATATATATATATGTTGTACCTAATAGCCAGAACGCACTTCTAAGCCTACTATGCAAGGCCCGATTTGCCTAATAAGCCAAGTTTTCATGAATTAATGTTTTTTCGACTATCTAACCTACCTAACCTAACCTAACCTAACTTTTTCGGCTACCTAACCTAACCTAAAGTATAAAGATAGGTTAGGTTAGGTTAGGTAGGGTTGGTTAGGTTCGGTCATATATCTACGTTAATTTTAACTCCAATAACAAAAAATTGACCTCATACATAATGAAATGGGTAGCTTTATCTTTTCATAAGAAAAAAATTAGAGAAAATATATTAATTCATGAAAACTTGGCTTATTAGGCAAATCGGGCCTTGCATAGTAGGCTGAGAAGTGCATTCTGGCTACTAGGTACGACATATATATATATATATATATATATATATATATATATATATATATATATATATATATATATATATATGTCGTACCTAATAGCCAGAACGCACTTCTCAGCCTACTATTCAAGGCCCGATTTGCCTAATAAGCCAAGTTTTCATGAATTAATGTTTTTTCGTCTACCTAACCTACCTAACCTAACCTAACCTAGCTTTTTTTGGCTACCTAACCTAACCTTACCGATAAATATAGGTTAGGTTAGGTTAGGTAGGGTTGGTTAGGTTCGGTCATATATCTACGTTAATTTTAACTCCAATAAAAAAAAAATGACCTCATACATAGAGAAAAGGGTTGCTTTATCATTTCATAAGAAAAAAAATATAGTAAATATATTAATTCAGGAAAACTTGGCTTATTAGGCAAATCGGGCCTTGAATAGTAGGCTGAGAAGTGAGTTCTGGCTACTAGGTACGACATATATATATATATATATATATATATATATGTCGTACCTAGTAGCCAGAATGCACTTTTCGGCCTACTATGCAAGGCCCGATTTGCCTAATAAGCCAAGTTTTCCTGAATTAATATATTTTCTCTAATTTTTTTCTAATGAAATGATAAAGCTACCCATTTCATTATGTATGAGGTCAATTTTTTTTATTGGAGTTAAAATTAACGTAGATATATGACCGAACCTAACCAACTCTACCTAACCTAACCTAACCTATCTTTATAGGTTAGGTTAGGTTAGGTGGCCGAAAAAGTTAGGTTAGGTTAGGTTAGGTAGGTTAGATAGCCGGAAAACAATTAATTCATGAATACTTGGCTTATTAGGCAAATCGGGCCTTGCATAGTAGGCTGAGAAGTACGTTCTGGCTATTAGGTACGACATATATATATATATATATATATATATATATATATATATATATATATATATATGTCGT
>NC_091150.1:46094612-46154612 GCF_040958095.1 Procambarus clarkii | reverse complement strand
AAATATTTCATTCAAAATAATCTGCTACCAGAAATTTTAGCCAAATCTGCCCAGTTTACAAACTGTAGGTAGTAACTAAGTGGCTGTAACCTATCCACCGCTGCCCACTGGATTGGGGGGGGGGGGCGGTGTGCAGGACAAACATATCAGTTGTGACACTAGATCTCCACATATGTCAGTTGGTTAACTTAGAAACTGTACTTGTGGTCGATCTCGAACCAATTTATGATGTGACGACTGATACTGAATTTTGTAACTAGCTCATCAAGATTGTAACTTGCTTAGCTAAATGAATTATAGGGTTCAGTCCCTGAGCCCATTATGTGCCTCTTTAACCCTTTCCACTACCGTCCTCAAGATGGGTATTGGGTGCATAATAAATGAACTAAACTAACTAACTATATCACCATCTCCTTAAAGCTAGATCATTATGGCGGTCATAACGAGGTTGACTGGGTTGAAGTTTGGGGTGCTTTTTTCTTCCTTTAAACTTATTGTGGGGACGGGCTCGTGCCCAGAATTTATGTGGAATTTGTCTCTTCTGGAGGGCATGTTTCTTGATGTCTGTTGGCTCTGTGGGCTTCTCGCTGTTTTGTGGCAAGTTGAATGACCCAAAAACATTTGCAGGCGAACGGATGCCAAGTAACCTGAAGAAAAGTAATAAAGGCTAAAATATTAAATGAAATTCTTGATAAGATACACGATCTTAAGAAATGCATGTCAGGTTGGAATATATAATGAGTTAAGAATGGTTTAAAATCTTATGACTTGGTGTTACCTCCAATATACTTTATTGGCTTGTCAGTTTGTATTTATTTATTTATAAGAAGATACAATGGTTTTCTTTGTTTTATTTTTGAATAATGCACAGTACTGTATAGGTTGAAGAATTCTTAATTTATTGTAAATGGAGTTAAATATACAGCACTAGGTCTCTTTATTTGCATGGCATGTTTGCCTAGCTTTAGTCATACTTTGAGAACGTCAAAGATATACTTAATTTGAGTGTGATGTTCATGGGTTCTATTACATCTATCTAAAAAGTCTCCAGTCTGGGTTAGCACTGAGGTATAAGACTTTGGAGATGTAAATAGCACAAGTGAATGTAGAGATTATTCGTACGTGGTATATAAAAGAATTTGACCAGAGGGGCTATATGTTGTCTGATGATGAAATATGTTCTAGTTCTGTGAGCTTATTTTTACTGTGTAATGAGTGTAAAGTAAATCCAATTCCCAACAGCACTCGGTGACCTTTTTGAGCACAGATATTTCATCAAATCACCTCAAATGCAGGGTCCACGTAAGCAACATTTGTACAAACAAATGTTCCACACGCGACCCCTGAATGTGAGGTGTTTTGATAAAATATGTGCCCAAAAAGGTCACCGAGTGCTGTTAGGAAATGGGTCAAGGGTCTTATCACTTCCAATTCTTTTAACGGTCTTTGTGACCTAGTGGTGAAAGTACTGGACATGCTAAGGTGCATGGAGCCCCCTGGCTGTCTGGGTACAAATCCTTCTGGGGTGAGGAGTTTTCTGATACATATTGGCTTGGGGATAATTCAAGCTTTTTTGCATATATATATATATATATATATATATATATATATATATATATATATATATATATATATATATATATATATATATATATATATGTATATATATATATATATATATATATATATATATATATATATATATATATATATATATATATATATATATATATATGTATATACACTAGCTGTACCCGGCCACGCGTTGCTGCGGCCCAGCAACGCGGCCTAGCAACGCGAACCTACTATGCAAGGTTCGATGTGCCTAATAAGCCAAATTTTCCCGAATTTGGTACAATATATATAGATATATATATATATACATATATGTATATATGTTGTACCTAGTAGCCAGAATGTCGTACTCGGCCAACTATGCAAGGCCGATATATATGCGAACAAGCCTGAATGGGCCCCAGGCATACATGCAACTGAAAACTCACATCCCAGAAGTGACTCGAATCCATACTGCCAGGAGCACATTGCAACTGGTGTACAGGGCACCACATCCACTCGACCATCACGACCGGACAAAAGCTAATGGAAGCCGAGGCTATTTTTGTTCCCCACGTGTGCCCCAAAGAATGAGGTGATTTGATAAAATACTATGTCGAAGATTACCATCAGAGTGCCGGCGGGCTGATGGGCAAATAGCCTGGGCTACCATCAGCTTTCGTCCGGTCGTGATGGTCGAGTGGATTAGGTGCCCTGTACACCAGTTGCAATGTGCTTCTGGCAGTATAGGTTCGAGTCACTTCTGGGGTGTGAATTTTCAGTTATATATATATATTAGTCGGTCGGATTAAACACAACAAGCATGTTGTTGTTGTTTCAGATTCAGCTACTGGGGACCAAAAGTTGCAAGTAGCGCGGGCTATGGCGAGCCCGTAGTGGACTTATCTGTCAAAGGAGCGGGGCTGTCTAAGCACTAACCAAACAGATAGTAAATTAACGAATTATAATCACTTATTCTTATGACCGCAATATATTTCTCTGTTGTCAATTATAAAAAATTATTGCCATTCGTCCTATTGGAAAATGAAAGTTAAGGGGCATAATACATATATTAAATCTAAAAAATTTGTAGGCTCAGGACATTGTGCCTCCCTTGATATTCCAGCCCTGCTTGCAATGACAGCCCCAGCGCTCATTTGCCAGACTAGTCCACTACGGGCTCACCATAGCCCGCGCTACTTGCAACCTTATGTTCCCAGTAGCTGAATCTGAAACAACAACAACATGCCTACAATGTCGGTGTTTAATCCCAGATGGACAAAGATTTAAGGGGTTGGACACCGTCCGTCACTCCAGTCCCACAGCTCTTCTGAATGTATTCCTGTAGTCATACAGGGTTAGCTTCTAATGGTTACAATGACTGCGGTTTACCTTTGTGGGACGCTTGACTCACCTCTCAGGTACGTATGGGACGGAGAGCAAGACAATAGTGACCACAAGCATGGACGACAGCACCAGCGCCCGGTACCTGCGGCCACAACACAACCAAGTGAAAATACTGTCATAAGTGTGGTATATGTACCTCATGTTTGTTTCTGGCATCTATGATAAGGCAGTATGCATTGATGTAGTGGATATAAGTTATAGCCCATATAGGATGCACTCATCTGCCATACTGCACCACCTTCCTCACCATGAAACTAATGCTAAATTGAAACATGATGTACTGCTATAATTGTTGCATCAATCAAATAGTGAGTTTGGCCATGTAGTAACTAGATGTTTGCCTCTAAACTTTAGTAACTATCCCTGTCATGCTCAATGAAAACCCGATGAATAATTGTGCAAATAAGTAAATCAATAATATATATATATATATATATATATATATATATATATATATATATATATATATATATATATATATATATATATATATATATATATATATATACACATATACAGTATGTATGTATATATGAGTGAGAGTGTTTCTGTCTATCAAAAGTTAGTCAGATGCCTGGGGGGGGGGGGGGGTAGCATCACCCAACTTTGTAGGGTAAATGGTCTGGTGTACGGGACAGGCATAGACAGGTCGGGGTTAGTCTTATTGGTGGTATTAAGAGGAGGGTCGAGCCCAATAGTGCTCCTCCCTGCCCATAATCGGTGGAAGGTGCCTTTGCAAGTCCTTAGATTTCCACTAGAAAGGCTGAAAGTGAATACAGTTGCATAATGAAATCACATTAACGTGATGAATCAATGAAAAAATCAGTATGAGTCATGAACGGGGTTTGAACCAACTCATTTGGTACTAAGCAAATGCCATTGTCCACTGCACCATGATTTGGTAAAAAGCAAGGTAACCTGAGATTTCCTGAAACCTTGAGGAGTCCTGAGGCTTCAACTGATGCCCAATCAGGGTTTCATGCATTGCCCCCATTGCCCGCCATTTTATCTGTTTCGATCTTAAATTGTAGCAGGGCTTTGGGATTTACGGCATCGATGGGTAGGCGATTCACTGGGCTTATAACCCTATGCGTTAAGAAGCATCTCCTGTTTTCTGTCTTAATTACAATGTGGCTTGTTGAGCTTGAATCCGTTGCTCCGTGTTCGTGTTACATCTGTCCTTTTGAAGAAGTAATCTGGATCAATACCTTCCAAGTTTTTCAATATTTTAAAAAGTTTCAATGAGATCAGTCCTGTTATATCTGGTTTGTAGCGCTGTTAGCCCCTGTGGCGCTCAACTGTTCCAGGTAGGTTTCCAGCTATGTAAGAAGCCCTTACGAAACGCTTCTAAGCGTCACACCATTAATAAAAAAATGATTTTTGGATTGAGATGTATTTCTTTCTTATCTCAATAAACATACTTGAACTTGATATGATAGAGCCCGGTAGGCTCAGGAACCTGTACATTACTTGATTGACAGTTGAGAGGTGGGACCAAAGAGCCAGAGGTCAACCCCCGCAAGCACAACTAGGCAACTAATTAAGTACACGCAGACACACACACACACATACGAACGGCATTCAGAAACTTGTGTAAGGAATCATTCAGAACTTTGTATACCACATATGTCAGGCCAATCCTGGAGTATGCAGCCCCAGCATGGAGTCCATATCTAGTCAAGGATAAGACTAAACTGGAAAAGGTTCAAAGGTTTGCCACCAGACTAGAACCCCGAGCTGAGAGGTATGAGCTACGAGGAAAGACTACGGGAATTAAACATCACTTCGCTGGAAGACAGAAGAGTTAGGGGGACATGATCACCACATTCAAGATTCTCAAGGGAATTGATAAGGTAGATAAAGACAGGCTATTTAACACAAGGGACACACGCACTAGGGGACACAGGTGGAAACTGAGTGCCCAAATGAACTACAGAGATATTAGAAAGAACTTTTTTAGTGTCAGAGTAGTTGACAAATGGAATGCATTAGGAAGTGATGTGGTGGAGGCTGACTTCATACACAGTTTCAAGTGTAGATATGATAGAGCCCAATAGGCTCAGGAACCTGAACACCTGTTGATTGACGGTTGAGAGACGGGACCAAAGAGCCAGAGTTCAACCCCCGCAAGCACAATTAGGTGAGTACACACATACACACACATATATATATATGACTGAAAACTCACACCCCAGAAGTGACTCGAACCCATACTCCCAGGAGCAACGCAACTGGTAACTACAGGGCGCCTTAATCCGCTTGACCATCACGGCCGGACAAAAGGAAGTGATAGCCAAGGCTATTTGAACCACTTCCCCGCCGGCAACTCGGATGGTAATCTTGGGCATAGCATTTCACCAAATCACCTCATTCTTTGGGGCACACGTGAGGAACACAAATGCGAACAAGCCTGAATGGTCCCCAGGACTATATACGACTGAAAACTCACACCCCAGAAGTGACTCGAACCCATACTCCCAGGAGCAACGCAACTGGTAACTACAGGGCGCCTTAATCCGCTTGACCATCACGGCCGGACAAAAGGAAGTGATAGCGTGTGCCCCAAAGAATGAGGTGATTTGGTGAAATGCTATGCCCAAGATTACCATCCGAGTTGCCGGCGGGGAAGTGGTTCAAATAGCCTTGGCTATCACTTCCTTTTGTCCGGCCGTGATGGTCAAGCGGATTAAGGCGCCCTGTAGTTACCAGTTGCGTTGCTCCTGGGAGTATGGGTTCGAGTCACTTCTGGGGTGTGAGTTTTCAGTCGCATATAGTCCTGGGGATCATTCAGGCTTGTTCGCATTTGTGTTCCTCACGTGTGCCCCAAAGAATGAGGTGATTTGGTGAAATGCTATGCCCAAGATTACCATCCGAGTTGCCGGCGGGGAAGTGGTTCAAATAGCCTTGGCTATCACTTCCTTTTGTCCGGCCGTGATGGTCAAGCGGATTAAGGCGCCCTGTAGTTACCAGTTGCGTTGCTCCTGGGAGTATGGGTTCGAGTCACTTCTGGGGTGTGAGTTTTAAGTCGCATATAGTCCTGGGGACCATTCAGGCTTGAGAGAGAGAGAGAGAGTGTGTGTGTGTGAGAGTGGGGGGGGGGGGTTAGGTAGACAGACAGACAGACCTGGACAATGCCGGGTACCCCCTGAAGTAATGTATAAATGTGTGATACTGGAAAACTGAGCAGTGGTCTTGACAATTAAGGCGACAAGTGTTGCACTGGAGCTCACTAACACCGTCCACACTAACACTTGCACACTTCCCTACCGTCTAACAAATATTTGTTAGAAGGTAATTTGTAAAGTTATTTTCATCATTTGTCGCATCATTTGTAAAGTCACTTATAGCAATAAATTGTAAATAATTGGACATGTATATTAAACAATTGTACCTGTGTGAGGCGATGAGGGTAGGGAGTGTGTGCCTGCACCAGTACACCCAGGGGAACACAGGCTGTGGTACACTCCCCAGCATGTTCAATACATGCCGATATAGTTCCTTTCTCAACCTAATAATGACAAAAATATGTATATTAATTTTTTGTTGATTTTAGCTCAAGTTACTTTATCAATGTAAGAAGTTGTTATTAAGAAAGTTTTATAATTTTTAATGGGGGTTCATAATATGATCCTGCATGAAAAAGTGGGAAAGTTTCTGTAGGAAGAAATCGTCTGCCTCACTGGCTGCGCCTGGATGAGCGCGCACCAAAACAGGGTATTTAATGCGGTCAGCAGGGGTCATTTCCCCACCCCCTCCTCGCTCCTGTGCCAGGTAAGTTTACTACGCTCACCATAGCCCGTGCTACCTGAAAATTTTTGTTCCGAGTAGCTGAATCTAAATCAACAGGGGTCACAACCTCCTCTAAACCAGCAAACGGGACCGCACAACACGTAGACTGGACTCTTATGAAAGCACACGCGCCCCTTCTCCTCGCCTCGCCATGTGCTCTGGGCAGATTGTCGCTCCCACCAGCCGCGGACTGCTACTGTCGGGAATTCAACTACGCAAAACTCGTAATAGTTTATCCAGTGGACCTCATTAATCATCTGGCCCCCATGAGCGCACGGAGGACGCCGGGACTTGCCAACGCCACCCTCAGGTACAGCACCACGCCACGTGGTCCCCACCGCCAGGTCTTCTCCAGATCTTCTTAAACTCTGCAAACTTTGAACTTCCCTACCCCTTCAGGGGTACAAGCGTGGGTGCCCTCTTGGCGCCAGGACCGTCCTCCGTCACCGGCGCCCACAGACATCGCGACCGCCTGCTTCAGGTACAGTTTAGTTACTCTCGTTGACGCCGTCCCGTGTTCTTACAAGAGTTCTTACATTCTCGTACAGCCACTAGCACGCATAGCGTTTCCGGCAAGTCCTTAATCATATGTTTCCCGGAATACGACCCACCAAATCGTTTAACAACCAGGTACCATTTTACTGTTGGGTAAACAGCTAGAGGCTACAGTTAAGGATTGACGCCCAGTAAATCCTCCCCGGCCAGGATACAAACCCAGGACAAAGCACTCGCGAAACGTCAGGAGAGTGTCTTACCACTACGCCACGGGACAGCACCAGGGACCGCCCACACCTCGACCACAGCACCAGGGACCGCCCACAGTGTTACCGCCGCCCCCACCCCCACTCACCTCGTTTGTGCCTAGTGCCCCCCAGACGTTTGCCCAACGTCCGGCTTGCCCCTGTCGCCCTCCTACAGTAAAAAATCCTTGACAGGCGGTCGAAGTTTGGTCGAGCATGCCTCGTGTTTGGCCGGGCAAGCCTCGTACGTGTCTGGTCGGGAAAGCCTTGTGTCTGGTCGGGTAGGCCACGTGTTTGGTCTAGCAAGCTGCGTGGTCGGTTGGGTAGCCTCGTGGCTGGTGGTCAAGCCTCATGTTTGGTCGAGCAAGCCTTGTGTTTGGTCGAGCAAGCCTTGTGTTTGGTCGAGCAAGCCTTGTGTTTGGTCGAGCAAGTCGCGGGTCTGGTCAAGTATGCTGCGGGTTTGGTCGAGCATACCTCGAGTTAGGTTGCCTCCCGTCCTCCCTCTTCGCCTCCGTGAGCTGGTCGCCACCCCTCCCCCTATTTCCGCCCGCCACTGCCCCCGCCTGCGCGCCCTATCCGCCACCGTGCCCGCCCGGGCCCGCCGCTTCGCCGCATGCTCTTTATCAAATTCAAAATACAAAATGTTTATTCAGGCAAAAGTATATACATAGAAGATGAGTTACAAACATAATGTTGGATTTATGGATAGAGCTAGTACATACAATACCTAAAGCCACAAATACGCACAGTTTTTATAAATAAATAAATAAATAAATAAATAAATGTTTATTCAGGTAAGGTACATACATACAAGAGGTTTTACAAAAATTGATAGATTTATAGATAGAGCTAGTACATACAATGCCTAAAGCTACTATTACGCAAAGCGTTTCGGGCAGGAAAAACATTAAAGACTAAAACTTAATACTAATTGAGATTAAAGTATAAAATGTGTTGAGAACAATCAAAAATAAAAATAAAAATAAAAAAGGGGGGAACATGGCAGAAAAAGCAGCACAAATACAATTAGGTCGACAAACAGCGTTGTTTAAAAAACAGACATGGGTTGACAATATAGGGGTAAGGTAGGTTACAGGGAATTTATTAGGTAGTACTTAGTTTTTATCAGTTTGGTTGAGAGAGGTACAGTCTTTAACATGATTGGGAAGGTCATTCCACATTCTGGGTCCCTAGATTTGTAGAGCATTTCTAGTTTGGTTAAGTCGTACTCTTGGAATATCAAAACTGTATTTGTTTCTGGTGTGGTGCTCATGGGTTCTGTTACAACCTTCAATGAAGCTTTTGAGGTCAGGATTGGCATTACAGTTCAGCGTTTTATATATGTATAATACACATGAGAGAATGTGCAGTGACTTAATATCTAACATATTCAGAGATTTGAGAAGGGGTACCGAGTGATGTCTGGGGCCAGAGTTGGATATTGTCCTAATAGCAGCTTTGTGTTGAGTAATTAGGGGACGTAAATTATTTTGGGTAGTAGAACCCCAAGAACAAATACCATAATTGAGATATGGATAGATGAGGGAGTAATAGAGCGTCACCAGGGCAGGGCGAGGTACATAATATCTGATCTTAGAAAGAATGCCAACAGTTTTTGAAACTTTTTTTGATACATTTAGAATGTGTCTCTGGAAATTCAGCTTGTGGTCAATGAGTTTGCTTTTCGGGCAAACAGTGTTTTCCCGTCAAAAACAGCACCGCTTTTCTGCAAAAAGCAGTGGCCATTTCTTCCTTCTTTTTTTTTTTTTTTTTTTTTTTTTTTTAGATATATATGAGTTGTTAGATTCTTGTACAGCCACTAGTACGCGTAGCGTTTCGGGCAGGTCCCTGGAATACGACCCCCACGAAGAATCGTTGTTACAACCAAGTATCTATTTTACTGTTGAGTTAAACAGAGGCTACAGTTAAGGATTTGCGCCCAGTAAATCCTCCCCGGCCACGATACGAACCCATGACATACTTATCTTGTGATAAGTATGTTGCAAGGCAATAATTTTCAATGTACACTGTACTTTGATCCCGCCAATAAGCTATATTTCCCATTCCTCAAACCAATCTTAAAGGATTTTGAAAGGATGAATTTAGTTTATACAAAATATGAAGCAGATCAGTGTAGCCTTAATTCACACTGACTTAGAAAACTTCACTCTTGGAATATTCGGAAGAATCCTACATCCTGATCATGCAAAGCTTGATGTTAATTTGGACTTAAATTCCATTTATCTGCCCCTGGAGAAAGTGGACATTGGTCCTATTAAGTTTTCTACACTTTTGGCCACTAACAATCAAACAAAAAATGCTATAAACCAGGAAAAGCTTCAAAATGTTCAAGAAAGATGCCATAAATTTTTGGTGAAAGCTTGCAAAGAGCTTCTTTCTCACATTCTTAGTAATCCTGAAACTTTCAAAAAGGTGAAAAAAAATTCAAAAAGGTTAAAACAATTGTTGCTTATCATTTGAACCACCAATGTCAGTGATAAAATATGAGTGCAATATACAAGAATGAGGTTGTGGATACAGACGAAGATCTTGATAATCTTCAACTGTGAAGACGAGGAATTGCAGTGATAATATTAATACAACCATTAAAGCATGTAGTGTTTCTCTATGTATTAAAATATATTACTCTGAAAACCGTATCAGTCGCTAAACAAAATATTAGGCTACTTTAATTACAAATTCGCTACTTATAGGCCGTCAGCTCGCTACTTTTATCAATTTGTTTTTTGTATTTTAATTCGAATCTGGCAACCCCTTCTTTGAGGAGGGAGGGATGGTGGTGGGGGGGGGACGGCACCAGCTGGCCCTGCTGGTGGACAATGCTGGCAGTGTCCCCCCAGAACCCCTCAAAGTGATAGGCTTCCACTTCTGGCAGTAACCTTAGTATACATGGCAGCTCAGTTGACTTTTGTAACCCATTTAACCCATAATTAATTAAGACTACCATTAATGCTTACTTAAGGAATAAATTCACACTGCACAAATAAGTTACGGGAAGAATGTACGATTGCTAGAGACATGAAAGTAAAAGACTCTTTTACAAATTACAGGTTTGTCAGGCAACATCACCGTGACAAGGTAACTGAGGAAAGGAGGATAGAAGCACAGACCAGTGAATCTGTACGATGGTACAACATGGTTGCAGCTGGCAATCCCAATCATTATAAACGAAGAGGAGGAGGACGCGGGAGAGAGTCAGCAATACTGAGAATCCGTATTGGATACAAATATCTATGGAGATACGGAACGGAAACAACAGTTGATCAGCAAAGTTGTTTGAGTTAGGAAATCACTATTTGTCAAATATTGATACTGCTCTTAAAAAATTCCCCCATTTTGCACCCGCAAGATAACGTAAGCTTTTAAGGGTTGACAGATGTTAATCTTATTGTTTGAGGAGCTGTTCACTTGAGACAGTTAAGCAAGTCCCAGCTGTGTCTGGGTACAAGTGACAGGATGAACAACCCAGCGGGTTTTCTTCCTATTGGGGAGTGTTGTACATATTTGCTGCTATGGCGGTGTGTCCACTCACAGAATGAGTGGCGCTGCCCAATAAACTCGCCCCTCGGGGCAAAATTAAAAAAAAAATAGTAACTAACCTATAAATAATTGTAATAACAGTGAATATTAATTCATGCTAAACAATATTATTTAATAAATTAGTCCCATTCCATTGCAGAGTTTCAGAGTACAGACAATTTTTTAATTATCAGTTTTTATTTTTTAAATTTATTTATTTATTTATTTATTTATATATATACAAAAAGGTACATTGGGATTGTGAGGATACATATAGCATAGTAATTACATTCTTGTAAAGCCACTAGTACGCGCAGCGTTTCGGGCCGGTCCTTAATCTAAGAAACTTATAAGTAGGTAAATACTTGCAAAACTTATAAAAATTATAAATGATGAGTTAGTTCATATAATGTTACTGTGACACGCCACCAGGGGCGGCACCTGGTCCACCCACCACCACCACAGTCGTGTGACACGCCACCAGGGGCGGCACCTGGTCCACCGACCACCACCACAGTCGTGTGACACGCCACCAGGGGCAGCACCTGGTCCACCCACCACCACCACAGTCATGTGACACGCCACCAGGGGCAGCACCTGGTCCACCCACCACCACCACAGTCGTGTGACACGCCACCAGGGGCGGCACCTGGTCCACCGACCACCACCACAGTCGTGTGACACGCCACCAGGGGCAGCACCTGGTCCACCCACCACCACCACAGTCATGTGACACGCCACCAGGGGCGGCACCTGGTCCACCCACCACCACCACAGTCGTGTGACACGCCACCAGGGGCGGCACCTGGTCCACCGACCACCACCACAGTCGTGTGACACGCCACCAGGGGCAGCACCTGGTCCACCCACCACCACCACAGTCATGTGACACGCCACCAGGGGCAGCACCTGGTCCACCCACCACCACCACAGTCGAGTGACACGCCACCAGGGGCGGCACCTGGTCCACCGACCACCACCACAGTCGTGTGACACGCCACCAGGGGCAGCACCTGGTCCACCCACCACCACCACAGTCATGTGACACGCCACCAGGGGCGGCACCTGGTCCACCCACCACCACCACAGTCGTGTGACACGCCACCAGGGGCGGCACCTGGTCCACCGACCACCACCACAGTCGTGTGACACGCCACCAGGGGCAGCACCTGGTCCACCCACCACCACCACAGTCGTGTGGGAACTCGATACATGCTTTTCAAACCTCATCCTGGTCTCCAGTGCCTCGCTAGCAGTGACAGGTGTGATGGACAATGACCTCACTCACAGCTTTTACTGAGCTGTTACTTCCCAGCCATCGACAATGCTCCGCTACTGTTAAGATCTCACTGTTACAGACAACACCACACATTGGCACTGCTCCCTAGCTGCCAACACCACACTACACTGGCACTGCTCCCTAGCTGCCAACGCCACACTACATTGGCACGCCACAAACGCCAACACCACACCCTTCTCTGACAAGTTACGACACCGAGCAGGGGCACTAACGTAGAGAGGGAGAGAGTTCACCTCTCACATATATAGACAGAACTGGAGCTCGCGACCTGCCCCTAGTGTGTACACCTGCTCCCATTACCACACCACCTGCACCTCTCTCTCTCACTATGCTCTACCGTCACACATCACCATCACACCACTACCGTCACACACCACTACTATCATGCACCACTACCGTCACACACCACTACCGTCACACACCACTACTATCATACACCACTACCGTCACCCACCACTACTATCATGCACCACTACCGTCACCCACCACTACTATCATGCACCACTACCGTCACCCACCACTACTATCATGCACCACTACCGTCACCCACCACTACCGTCACCCACCACTATAGTCACACACTACTACCATCACCCACCACTACCGTCACCCACCACTACTATCATGCACCACTACCGTCACCCACCACTATTATCATGCACCACTACCGTCACCCACCACTATAGTCACACACTACTACCATCACCCACCACTACCGTCACCCACCACTACTATCATGCACCACTACCGTCACCCACCACTACTATCATGCACCACTACCGTCACCCACCACTATAGTCACACACTACTACCATCACCCACCACTACCGTCACCCACCACTACTATCATGCACCACTACCGTCACCCACCACTATAGTCACACACTATTACCATCACCCACCACTACCGTCACCCACCACTACTATCATGCACCACTACCGTTACACACCAGGGGGGAGGGGAGGGGCCTTTGGAAGGGCCTCGTAGCCTGGTGGATAGCGCGCAGGACTCGTAATTCTGTGGCGCGGGTTCGATTCCCGCACGAGGCAGAAACAAATGGGCAAAGTTTCTTTCACCCTAAGTGCCCCTGTTACCTAGCAGTAAATAGGTACCTGGGAGTTAGTCAGCTGTCACGGGCTGCTTCCTGGTGTGTGTGTGTGTGTGTGTGGTGTGGGAAAAAAAAAAAAAAAAGTAGTTAGTAAACAGTTGATAGGCGGGCCGAAAGAGCAAAGCTCAACCCCCGCAAAAACACAACTAGTAAACACACCACTACCGTCACCCACCACTACTATCATGCACCACTACCGTCACCCACCACTACCGTCACCCACCACTATCGTCACCCACCACTACTGTCACACACCACTACCGTCACCCACCACTACCGTCACACACCACTACCGTCACACACCACTACCGTCACACAATACTACCGTCACCCACCACTACTGTCACACACTACTACCATCACCCACCACTACCGTCACACACCACTACCGTCACACACCACTACCATCACACAATACTACCGTCACCCACCACTACCGTCACACACTACTACCATCACCCACCACTACCGTCACACACCACTACCGTCACCCACCACTACTATCATGCACCACTACCGTCACCCACCACTACTATCATGCACCACTACCGTCACCCATCACTATCGTCACCCACCACTACTGTCACACACCACTACCGTCACCCACCACTACCTTCACACACCACTACCGTCACACACCACTACCGTCACACAATACTACCGTCACCCACCACTACTGTCACACACTACTACCATCACACACCACTACCGTCACACACCACTACCATCACACAATACTACCGTCACCCACCACTTCCGTCACACACTACTACCATCACCCACCACTACCGTCACACACCACTACCGTCACCCACCACTACCGTCACGCAATACTACCGTCACCCACCACTACCGTCACACACTACTACCATCACCCACCACTACCGTCACACACCACTACCGTCACCCACCACTACCGTCACACACCACTACCGTCACCCACCACTACCGTCACCCACCACTACCGTCACCCACCACTACCGTCACACACCACTACCGTCACACACCACTACCGTCACCCACCACTACCGTCATCCACCACTACCGTCACACACCACTACCGTCACACACCACTACCGTCACCCACCACTACCGTCACACACTACTACCGTCACCCACCACTACCGTCACACACCACTACCGTCACACACCACTACCGTCACCCACTACTACTATCATGCACCACTACCATCACACACCACTACCGTCACACACTACTACCGTCACCCACTACTACCGTCACACACTACTACCGTCACCCACCACTACCGTCACACACTACTACCGTCACCCACCACTACCGTCACACACTACTACCGTCACCCACCATTACCGTCACACACTACTACCGTCACCCACCACTACCGTCACCCACCACTACCGTCACCCACTACTACCGTCACACACTACTACCGTCACCCACCACTACCGTCACACACTACTACCGTCACCCACCACTACCGTCACACACTACTACCGTCACCCACCACTACCGTCACACACTACTACCGTCACCCACCACTACCGTCAACCCACTACTACCGTCACACACTACTAGCGTCACACACCACTACCGTCACCCACCACTACCGTCACTCACCACTACCGTCACACACTACTACCGTTGTCCACCACTACCGTCACCCACCACTACCGTCACACACTACTACCGTCACCCAACACTACCGTCACACACTACTACCGTCACACACCACTACCGTCACACACTACTACCGTCACACACCACTACCGTCACCCACCACTACCGTCACCCACCACTACCGTCACACACCACTACCGTCAAACACCACTACCGTCACCCACCACTACCGTCACACACCACTACCGTCACCCACCACTACCGTCATCCACCACTACCGTCACACACCACTACCGTCACACACCACTACCGTCACCCACCACTACCGTCACACACCACTACCGTCACACACCACTACCGTCACCCACTACTACTATCATGCACCACTACCATCACACACCACTACCGTCACACACTACTACCGTCACCCACCACTACCGTCACACACTACTACCGTCACCCACCACTACCGTCACACACTACTACCGTCACCCACCATTACCGTCACACACTACTACCGTCACCCACCACTACCGTCACCCACCACTACCGTCACCCACTACTACCGTCACACACTACTACCGTCACCCACCACTACCGTCACACACTACTACCGTCACCCACCACTACCGTCACACACTACTACCGTCACCCACCACTACCGTCACACACTACTACCGTCACCCACCACTACCGTCACCCACTACTACCGTCACACACTACTAGCGTCACACACCACTACCGTCACCCACCACTACCGTCACTCACCACTACCGTCACACACTACTACCGTTGTCCACCACTACCGTCACCCACCACTACCGTCACACACTACTACCGTCACCCAACACTACCGTCACACACTACTACCGTCACACACCACTACCGTCACACACTACTACCGTCACACACCACTACCGTCACCCACCACTACCGTCACCCACCACTACCGTCACACACCACTACCGTCACACACCACTACCGTCACCCACCACTACCGTCACCCACTACTACCGTCACACACTACTAGCGTCACACACCACTACCGTCACCCACCACTACCGTCACTCACCACTACCGTCACACACTACTACCGTTGTCCACCACTACCGTCACCCACCACTACCGTCACACACTACTACCGTCACCCAACACTACCGTCACACACTACTACCGTCACACACCACTACCGTCACACACTACTACCGTCACACACCACTACCGTCACCCACCACTACCGTCACCCACCACTACCGTCACACACCACTACCGTCACCCACCACTACCGTCACCACCACTACCGTCACACACCACTACCGTCACACACCACTACCGTCACCCACCACTACCATCACACACTAGTACCGTCACCCACCACTACCGTCACACACCACTATCGTCACACACCACTACCGTCACCCACTACTACTATCATGCACCACTACCATCACACACCACTACCGTCACACACTACTACCGTCACCCACTACTACCGTCACACACTACTACCGTCACCCACCACTACCGTCACACACACTACCGTCACCCACCACTACCGTCACACACTACTACCGTCACCCACCATTACCGTCACACACTACTACCGTCACCCACCACTACCGTCACCCACCACTACCGTCACCCACTACTACCGTCACACACTACTACCGTCACCCACCACTACCGTCACACACTACTACCGTCACCCACCACTACCGTCACACACTACTACCGTCACCCACCACTACCGTCACACACTACTACCGTCACCCACCACTACCGTCACCCACTACTACCGTCACACACTACTAGCGTCACACACCACTACCGTCACCCACCACTACCGTCACTCACCACTACCGTCACACACTACTACCGTTGTCCACCACTACCGTCACCCACCACTACCGTCACACACTACTACCGTCACCCAACACTACCGTCACACACTACTACCGTCACACACCACTACCGTCACACACTACTACCGTCACACACCACTACCGTCACCCACCACTACCGTCACCCACCACTACCGTCACACACCACTACCGTCACACACCACTACCGTCACCCACCACTACCGTCACACACCACTACCGTCACCCACCACTACCGTCATCCACCACTACCGTCACACACCACTACCGTCACCCACCACTACCGTCACACACCACTACCGTCACCCACCACTACCGTCATCCACCACTACCGTCACACACCACTACCGTCACACACCACTACCGTCACCCACCACTACCGTCACACACTACTACCGTCACCCACCACTACCGTCACACACCACTACCGTCACCCACTACTACTATCATGCACCACTACCATCACACACCACTACCGTCACACACTACTACCGTCACCCACTACTACCGTCACACACTACTACCGTCACCCACCACTACCGTCACACACTACTACCGTCACCCACCACTACCGTCACACACTACTACCGTCACCCACCACTACCGTCACACACTACTACCGTCACCCACACTACCGTCACCCACCACTACCGTCACCCACTACTACCGTCACACACTACTACCGTCACCCACCACTACCGTCACACACTACTACCGTCACCCACCACTACCGTCACACACTACTACCGTCACCCACCACTACCGTCACACACTACTACCGTCACCCACCACTACCGTCACCCACTACTACCGTCACACACTACTAGCGTCACACACCACTACCGTCACACACCACTACCGTCACCCACCACTACCGTCACGCAATACTACCGTCACCCACCACTACCGTCACACACTACTACCATCACCCACCACTACCGTCACACACCACTACCGTCACCCACCACTACCGTCACACACCACTACCGTCACCCACCACTACCGTCACCCACCACTACCGTCACCCACCACTACCGTCACACACCACTACCGTCACACACCACTACCGTCACCCACCACTACCGTCATCCACCACTACCGTCACACACCACTACCGTCACACACCACTACCGTCACCCACCACTACCGTCACACACTACTACCGTCACCCACCACTACCGTCACACACCACTACCGTCACACACCACTACCGTCACCCACTACTACTATCATGCACCACTACCATCACACACCACTACCGTCACACACTACTACCGTCACCCACTACTACCGTCACACACTACTACCGTCAGCCACCACTACCGTCACACACTACTACCGTCACCCACCACTACCGTCACACACTACTACCGTCACCCACCATTACCGTCACACACTACTACCGTCACCCACCACTACCGTCACCCACCACTACCGTCACCCACTACTACCGTCACACACTACTACCGTCACCCACCACTACCGTCACACACTACTACCGTCACCCACCACTACCGTCACACACTACTACCGTCACCCACCACTACCGTCACACACTACTACCGTCACCCACCACTACCGTCACCCACTACTACCGTCACACACTACTAGCGTCACACACCACTACCGTCACCCACCACTACCGTCACTCACCACTACCGTCACACACTACTACCGTTGTCCACCACTACCGTCACCCACCACTACCGTCACACACTACTACCGTCACCCAACACTACCGTCACACACTACTACCGTCACACACCACTACCGTCACACACTACTACCGTCACACACCACTACCGTCACCCACCACTACCGTCACCCACCACTACCGTCACACACCACTACCGTCAAACACCACTACCGTCACCCACCACTACCGTCACACACCACTACCGTCACCCACCACTACCGTCATCCACCACTACCGTCACACACCACTACCGTCACACACCACTACCGTCACCCACCACTACCGTCACACACCACTACCGTCACACACCACTACCGTCACCCACTACTACTATCATGCACCACTACCATCACACACCACTACCGTCACACACTACTACCGTCACCCACCACTACCGTCACACACTACTACCGTCACCCACCACTACCGTCACACACTACTACCGTCACCCACCATTACCGTCACACACTACTACCGTCACCCACCACTACCGTCACCCACCACTACCGTCACCCACTACTACCGTCACACACTACTACCGTCACCCACCACTACCGTCACACACTACTACCGTCACCCACCACTACCGTCACACACTACTACCGTCACCCACCACTACCGTCACACACTACTACCGTCACCCACCACTACCGTCACCCACTACTACCGTCACACACTACTAGCGTCACACACCACTACCGTCACCCACCACTACCGTCACTCACCACTACCGTCACACACTACTACCGTTGTCCACCACTACCGTCACCCACCACTACCGTCACACACTACTACCGTCACCCAACACTACCGTCACACACTACTACCGTCACACACCACTACCGTCACACACTACTACCGTCACACACCACTACCGTCACCCACCACTACCGTCACCCACCACTACCGTCACACACCACTACCGTCACACACCACTACCGTCACCCACCACTACCGTCACCCACTACTACCGTCACACACTACTAGCGTCACACACCACTACCGTCACCCACCACTACCGTCACTCACCACTACCGTCACACACTACTACCGTTGTCCACCACTACCGTCACCCACCACTACCGTCACACACTACCCGTCACCCAACACTACCGTCACACACTACTACCGTCACACACCACTACCGTCACACCACTACTACCGTCACACACCACTACCGTCACCCACCACTACCGTCACCCACCACTACCGTCACACACCACTACCGTCAAACACCACTACCGTCACCCACCACTACCGTCACACACCACTACCGTCACCCACCACTACCGTCAACCACCACTACCGTCACACACCACTACCGTCACACACCACTACCGTCACCCACCACTACCATCACACACTACTACCGTCACCCACCACTACCGTCACACACCACTATCGTCACACACCACTACCGTCACCCACTACTACTATCATGCACCACTACCATCACACACCACTACCGTCACCACACTACTACCGTCACCCACTACTACCGTCACACACTACTACCCGTCACCCACCACTACCGTCACACACTACTACCGTCACCCACCACTACCGTCACACACTACTACCGTCACCCACCATTACCGTCACACACTACTACCGTCACCCCACCACTACCGTCACCCACCACTACCGTCACCCACTACTACCGTCACACACTACTACCGTCACCCACCACTACCGTCACACACTACTACCGTCACCCACCACTACCGTCACACACTACTACCGTCACCCACCACTACCGTCACACACTACTACCGTCACCCACCACTACCGTCACCCACTACTACCGTCACACACTACTAGCGTCACACACCACTACCGTCACCCACCACTACCGTCACTCACCACTACCGTCACACACTACTACCGTTGTCCACCACTACCGTCACCCACCACTACCGTCACACACTACTACCGTCACCCAACACTACCGTCACACACTACTACCGTCACACACCACTACCGTCACACACTACTACCGTCACACACCACTACCGTCACCCACCACTACCGTCACCCACCACTACCGTCACACACCACTACCGTCACACACCACTACCGTCACCCACCACTACCGTCACACACCACTACCGTCACCCACCACTACCGTCACACACCACTACCGTCACACACCACTACCGTCACCCACCACTACCGTCACACACCACTACCGTCACCCACCACTACCGTCATCCACCACTACCGTCACACACCACTACCGTCACACACCACTACCGTCACCCACCACTACCGTCACACACTACTACCGTCACCCACCACTACCGTCACACACCACTACCGTCACACCACTACGTCACACACTACTACATGCACCACTACCATCACACACCACTACCGTCACACACACTACCGTCACCCCTACTACTATCATGCACACTACTACCGTCACCCACTACTACCGTCACACACTACTACCGTCACCCACCACTACCGTCACACACTACTACCGTCACCCACCACTACCGTCACACACTACTACCGTCACCCACCACTACCGTCACACACTACTACCGTCACCCACCACTACCGTCACCCACCACTACCGTCACCCACTACTACCGTCACACACTACTACCGTCACCCACCACTACCGTCACACACTACTACCGTCACCCACCACTACCGTCACACACTACTACCGTCACCCACCACTACCGTCACACACTACTACCGTCACCCACCACTACCGTCACCCACTACTACCGTCACACACTACTAGCGTCACACACCACTACCGTCACCCACCACTACCGTCACTCACCACTACCGTCACACACTACTACCGTTGTCCACCACTACCGTCACCCACCACTACCGTCACACACTACTACCGTCACCGAACACTACCGTCACACACTACTACCGTCACACACCACTACCGTCACACACTACTACCGTCACACACCACTACCTTCACCCACCACTACCGTCACCCACCACTACCGTCACACACCACTACCGTCACACACCACTACCGTCACCCACCACTACCGTCACACACCACTACCGTCACCCACCACTACCGTCATCCACCACTACCGTCACACACCACTACCGTCACACACCACTACCGTCACCACCACTACCGTCACACACTACTACCGTCACCCACCACTACCGTCACACACCACTACCGTCACCCACTACTACTATCATGCACCACTACCATCACACACCACTACCGTCACACACTACTACCGTCACCCACTACTACCGTCACACACTACTACCGTCACCCACCACTACCGTCACCACACTACTACCGTCACCCACCACTACCGTCACACACTACTACCGTCACCCACCATTACCGTCACACACTACTACCGTCACCCACCACTACCGTCACACACTACTACCGTCACCCACCACTACCGTCACACACTACTACCGTCACCCACCACTACCGTCACACACTACTACCGTCACCCACCACTACCGTCACCCACTACTACCGTCACACACTACTAGCGTCACACACCACTACCGTCACCCACCACTACCGTCACTCACCACTACCGTCACACACTACTACCGTTGTCCACCACTACCGTCACCCACCACTACCGTCACACACTACTACCGTCACCCAACACTACCGTCACACACTACTACCGTCACACACCACTACCGTCACACACTACTACCGTCACACACCACTACCGTCACCCACCACTACCGTCACCCACCACTACCGTCACACACCACTACCGTCACACACCACTACCGTCACCCACCACTACCGTCACACACCACTACCGTCACCCACCACTACCGTCACACACCACTACCGTCACACACCACTACAGTCACCCACCACTACCGTCACACACTACTACCGTCACCCACCACTACCGTCACACACCACTACCGTCACACACCACTACCGTCACCCACTACTACTATCATGCACCACTACCATCACACACCACTACCGTCACACACTACTACCGTCACCCACTACTACCGTCACACACTACTACCGTCACCCACCACTACCGTCACACACTACTACCGTCACACACCACTACCGTCACACACTACTACCGTCACCCACCATTACCGTCACACACTACTACCGTCACCCACCACTACCATCACCCACCACTACCGTCACCCACTACTACCGTCACACACTACTACCGTCACCCACCACTACCGTCACACACTACTACCGTCACCCACCACTACCGTCACACACTACTACCGTCACCCACCACTACCGTCACCCACCACTACCGTCACCCACTACTACCGTCACACACTACTACCGTCACCCACCACTACCGTCACACACTACTACCGTCACCCACCACTACCGTCACACACTACTACCGTCACCCACCACTACCGTCACACACTACTACCGTCACCCACCACTACCGTCACCCACTACTACCGTCACACACTACTAGCGTCACACACCACTACCGTCACACACCACTACCGTCACCCACCACTACCGTCACTCACCACTACCGTCTCACACTACTACCGTTGTCCACCACTACCGTCACCCACCACTACCGTCACACACTACTACCGTCACCCAACACTACCGTCACACACTACTACCGTCACACACCACTACCGTCACACACTACTACCGTCACACACCACTACCGTCACCCACCACTACCGTCACCCACCACTACCGTCACACACCACTACCGTCACACACCACTACCGTCACCCACCACTACCGTCACACACCACTACCGTCACCCACCACTACCGTCATCCACCACTACCGTCACACACCACTACCGTCACACACCACTACCGTCACCCACCACTACCGTCAAACACTACTACCGTCACCCACCACTACCGTCACACACCACTACCGTCACACACCACTACCGTCACCCACTACTACTCTCATGCACCACTACCATCACACACCACTACCGTCACACACTACTACCGTCACCCACTACTACCGTCACACACTACTACCGTCACCCACCACTACCGTCACACACTACTAGCGTCACCCACCACTACCGTCACACACTACTACCGTCACCCACCATTACCGTCACACACTACTACCGTCACCCACCACTACCGTCACCCACCACTACCGTCACCCACTACTACCGTCACACACTACTACCGTCACCCACCACTACCGTCACACACTACTACCGTCACCCACCACTACCGTCACACACTACTACCGTCACCCACCACTACCGTCACACACTACTACCGTCACCCACCACTACCGTCACCCACTACTACCGTCACACACTACTAGCGTCACACACCACTACCGTCACACACCACTACCGTCACCCACCACTACCGTCACTCACCACTACCGTCACACACTACTACCGTCACACACTACTACCGTCACCCACCACTACCGTCACACACCACTACCGTCACCCACCACTACCGTCACCCACCACTACCGTCACACACCACTACCGTCACCCACCACACACCACTACCGTCACCCACCACTACCGTCATCCACCACTACCGTCACACACCACTACTGTCACCCACCACTACCGTCACACACCACTACCGTCACCCACTACTACTATCATGCACCACTACCGTCACACACCACTACCGTCACACACTACTACCGTCACCCACTACTACCGTCACACACTACTACCGTCACACACTACTACCGTCACACACTACTACCGTCACACACTACTACCGTCACCCACCACTACCGTCACACACTACTACCGTCACCCACCACTACCGTCACACACTACTACCGTCACCCACCATTACCGTCACACACTACTACCGTCACCCACCACTACCGTCACCCACCACTACCGTCACACACTACTACCGTCACCCACCACTACCGTCACACACTACAACCGTCACCCACCACTACCGTCACCCACCACTACCGTCACCCACTACTACCGTCACACACTACTACCGTCACCCACCACTACCGTCACACACTACTACCGTCACCCACCACTACCGTCACACACTACTACCGTCACCCACCACTACCGTCACACACTACTACCGTCACCCACCACTACCGTCACACACTACTACCGTCACCCACCACTACCGTCACCCACTACTACCGTCACACACTACTAGCGTCACACACCACTACCGTCACACACCACTACCGTCACCCACCACTACCGTCACTCACCACTACCGTCACACACTACTACCGTTGTCCACCACTACCGTCACCCACCACTACCGTCACACACCACTACCGTCACACATTACTACCGTCACCCACCACTACCGTCACACACTACTACCGTCACACACCACTACCGTCACCCACTACTACCGTCACACACTACTACCGTCACCCACTACTTCCGTCACACACTACTACCGTCACACACCACTACCGTCACACATCACTACCGTCACCCACTACTACCGTCACCCACTACTACCGTCACACACTACTACCGTCACCCACCACTACCGTCACACACTACTACCGTCACACACCACTACCGTCACACACTACTACCGTCACCCACCACTACCGTCACCCACCACTACCGTCACCCACCACTACTATCATGCACCACTACCGTCACCCACCACTACTATCATGCACCACTACCGTCACCCACCACTACTATCATGCACCACTACCGTCACCCACCACTACCGTCACCCACCACTACCGTCACCCACCACTACTATCATGCACCACTACCGTCACCCACCACTACCGTCACCCACCACTACCGTCACCCACCACTACTATCATGCACCACTACCGTCACCCACCACTACCGTCACCCACCACTACCGTCACCCACCACTACCGTCACCCACCACAATCGTCACCCACCACTACCGTCACACACCACTACCGTCACACACTACTACCGTCACCCACCACTACCGTCACCCACCACTACCGTCACCCACCACAATCGTCACCCACCACTACCGTCACACACCACTACTATCATGCACCACTACCATCACCCACCACTCCCGTCACCCACCACTACCGTCACACACTACTACCGTCACCCACCACTACCGTCACCCAACACTACCGTCACCCACCACTACCGTCACACACTACTACCGTCACCCACCACTACCGTCACACACTACTACCGTCACCCACCACTACCGTCACACACTACTACTATCATGCACCACTACCGTCATCCACCACTACCGTCACCCACCACTACCGTCACACACCACTACTATCATGCACCACTACCGTCACCCACCACTACCGTCACCCACCACTACCGTCACCCACCACTATTGTCACACACCACTACCGTCACCCACCACTACCGTCACACCCACCACTACCGTCACCCACCATTACCGTCACACCCACCACTACCGTCACCCACCACTACCGTCACACACCACTACCGTCACACACTACTACCGTCACCCACCACTACCGTCACACACTACTACCGTCACCCACCACTACCGTCACCCACCACTACCGTCACACACTACTACCGTCACACACTACTACCGTCACCCACCACTACCGTTACACACTACTACCGTCACCCACCACTACCGTCACCCACCACTACCGTCACACACTACTACCGTCACCCACCACTACCGTCACCCACCACTACCGTCACCCACCACTACCGTCACACACTCCTACCGTCACCCACCACTACCGTCACCCACCACTACCGTCACACACTACTACCGTCACCCACCACTACCGTCACCCACCACTACCGTCACCCACCACTACCGTTACACACTACTACCGTCACACACTACTACCGTCACCCACTACTACCGTCACCCACCACTACCGTCACCCACCACTACCGTCACACACTACTACTGTCACCCACCACTACCGTCACCCACCACTACTATCACCCACCACTACCGTCACACACTACTACCGTCACCCACCACTACCGTCACACACTACTACCGCCACCCACCACTACCGTCACCCACCACTACCGTCACCCACCACTACCGTCACACACTACTACCGTCACCCACCACTACCGTCACCCACCACTACCGTCACCCACCACTACCGTCACCCACCACTACCGTTACACACTACTACCGTCACCCACCACTACCGTCACACACTACTACCGTCACACACCACTACTATCATGCACCACTACCATCACCCACCACTACCGTCACACACTACTACCGTCACCCACCACTACCGTCACACACTACTACCATCACCCACCACTACCGTCACCCACCACTACCGTTACACACTACTACCGTCACCCACCACTACCGTCACACACTACTACCGTCACCCACCACTACCGTCACACACCACTACCGTCACACACCACTACTATCATGCACCACTACCGTCACCCACCACTACCGTCACCCACCACTACCGTCACCCACCACCAGAAATCAAACATCCTCCCATCCCAGTAACACAAATTCCCCTCTATCACCAATCGAAATGTCCAGTCCTCCAATTCACACCCACTGATCAGAATCTCCACCCATACTTCCTCCCACATTCTCCATTAGAACGCAATCACTATTTTCTCCCCCCCCTCCCTCCCAGCCTCCAAGCACGACAAATCTCACCAAGTCACACCGCCACCTCCACCCTAATGCCTCACAGACATCAAGTGTCCCCACTGCTCAACAATGAAGTCTCTCAAGGTCTTGTACATCAATGCTGATGGATTGTCAAATAAAGCATATGAAAAGGGACTGAGGAAGAAAGATCCTGCATTAGTAGAGATTAGCAATTGAGAATGATTGTTGTACCCTTGGTAATCAAACTGGTATGATTAGCAAGGGGAATACCAGATGATGAGAAGTGAAAGATTTCAGAGAGGAGGAGGTGTGGTTCTGCTGGTAAATAGAACCTCGATCACTCTTTGAAGGAATTTTACTGGAGGTTGAAAACAACTACGGGAATT
This sequence comes from Procambarus clarkii, assembly GCF_040958095.1. Taxonomy (NCBI): domain Eukaryota; kingdom Metazoa; phylum Arthropoda; class Malacostraca; order Decapoda; family Cambaridae; genus Procambarus; species Procambarus clarkii. Next base: position 46,127,037 of record NC_091150.1, on the reverse strand, counting down.
ATTAGGCATTTAGAGAATTATCTATTTTGAAGGTGAGAAAATGGTTGTGGCTATAATCTATGACTCTCCAGAAAACGTAAGAAGACCGAGGCAAGTATATGAAATTACAAACAAAGCATACTTGAAGATTCTCCAAGTAGCGGGAGACACAGCCCATAGACTGAAAGCAAAACGTCTAGTAATAACAGACTTTAATCATGGCCAAATTGATTGGGAAACAATATACCCAAGAGGAGACGAGACATGGAGAGCAAAGCTTGTAGAAGTACCAGAGAGGAACTTCTTGATGTGACATGTCAGAGAGGAAACAAGAAGAAGGGGTGGTGACCAACCAGCTATGTTAGACCTGGTCTTCTCGCAGAATGAGATGGACATTGAAAACATTGACCATAAAATGTCAATAGGAGCCAGTGACCGCAGTGTTTCAGTTTCTGATAACATGGTGACAATGAGTAACAAAGATGTAACCAGGAGGGAGGGGGGGGGTGTGTAAGGTGGGAATACAGGGGAGAGGCATACCAGACAGTTAGAGAATTCCTGGTTGGAATAGAATGAGGAAGAGAACACCGAGGAAAATCAACACAAGACATACGGACTACGTAACAGACAAACTCAAAGACGCCGAGGAAACATTTACACCACCATTAAGAGTTAAGGGAAACAAGACAAGCATTAGCCAATGGTTCGACAATGTCTGGAAGCAAAGACAGCAGCAATAGACAGCAGCAATAGAGCACAGAAGAAATATAGAGAACGCAGAAGAGAAATTAATGACAGTGTAAACATACAGTCCAGAAAGACTACACATAAACTAGGGAGGGAGAAAACTATGCCAAAACTGTTCCACACTCTAATCAGGAAGACGCTGACTGTGAAAAATCAGGTTATAACACTAGACAAAAGTGAGGGAGGACACACGGCAAATGATAAGGAGGAATGTGAGGAACTTAATTCACTGAAGTAACAATTATACCAAATGATACACGAGGTATTTATATAATATACATATTGTGGTATCTAGCAAGAGGCATTAAACATCTGCGAGACACAGCTGTTCATACAGGTGTGAGTATGGTGCGCATGTGCCAGCACGTTACACTTATTGGCTGCTGCTCTTATGATGTTGTACTACTCTCATGTGATGTTTTGACGTGATGCTGGGGTAACGTGATGCTGGTGTAACGTGGTGCTGGGGTAACATGATGCTGGGGTAACATGATGCTGGGGTAACGTGATGCTGGTGTAACGTGGTGCTGGGGTAACATGATGCTGGGGTAACATGATGCTGGGGTAACGTGATGCTGGTGTAACGTGGTGCTGGGGTAACATGATGCTGGTGTAACGTGATGCTGGGGTAACATGATGCTGGGGTAACGTGATGCTGGTGTAACGTGGTGCTGGGGTAACATGATGCTGGGGTAACATGATGCTGGGGTAACGTGATGCAGGGGTAACATGATGCTGGGGTAACGTGATGCTGGTGTAACGTGGTGCTGGGGTAACATGATGCTGGTGTAACGTGATGCTGGGGTAACATGATGCTGGGGTAACGTGATGCTGGTGTAACGTGGTGCTGGGGTAACATGATGCTGGGGTAACATGATGCTGGGGTAACGTGGTGCTGGGGTAACGTGATGCTGGTGTAACGTGGTGCTGGGGTAACATGATGCTGGGGTAACATGATGCTGGGGTAACGTGATGCTGGGGTAACGTGATGCTGGGGTAACATGATGCTGGTGTAACGTGATGCTGGGGTAACGTGATGCTGGGGTAACGTGATGCTGGTGTAACGTGGTGCTGGGGTAACATGATGCTGGGGTAACATGATGCTGGGGTAACGTGATGCTGGGGTAACATGATGCTGGGGTAACGTGATGCTGGGGTAACGTGGTGCTGGGGTAACGTGATGCTGGGGTAACATGATGCTGGGGTAACATGATGCTGGGGTAACGTGATGCTGGGGTAACATGATGCTGGGGTAACGTGATGCTGGGGTAACGTGGTGCTGGGGTAACGTGATGCTGGGGTAACATGATGCTGGGGTAACATGATGCTGGGGTAACGTGATGCTGGGGTAACATGATGCTGGGGTAACGTGATGCTGGGGTAACATGATGCTGGGGTAACGTGATGCTGGGGTAACGTGGTGCTGGGGTAACGTGGTGCTGGGGTAACGTGATGCTGGGGTAACGTGATGCTGGTGTAACGTGGTGCTGGGGTAACATGATGCTGGGGTAACATGATGCTGGGGTAACGTGATGCTGGGGTAACATGATGCTGGGGTAACGTGATGCTGGGGTAACGTGATGCTGGGGTAACGTGATGCTGGGGTAACATGATGCTGGGGTAACATGATGCTGGGGTAACGTGATGCTGGGGTAACATGATGCTGGGGTAACGTGATGCTGGGGTAACGTGATGCTGGGGTAACGTGATGCTGGGGTAACATGATGCTGGGGTAACATGATGCTGGGGTAACGTGATGCTGGGGTAACATGATGCTGGGGTAACGTGATGCTGGGGTAACATGATGCTGGGGTAACGTGATGCTGGGGTAACGTGGTGCTGGGGTAACGTGGTGCTGGGGTAACGTGATGCTGGGGTAACGTGGTGCTGGGGTAACGTGATGCTGGGGTAACATGATGCTGGGGTAACGTGATGCTGGGGTAACGTGATGCTGGGGTAACGTGATGCTGGGGTAACATGATGCTGGGGTAACGTGATGCTGGGGTAACGTGATGCTGGGGTAACATGATGCTGGGGTAACGTGATGCTGGGGTAACATGATGCTGGGGTAACGTGATGCTGGGGTAACATGATGCTGGGGTAACGTGATGCTGGGGTAACGTGGTGCTGGGGTAACGTGGTGCTGGGGTAACGTGATGCTGGGGTAACGTGGTGCTGGGGTAACGTGATGCTGGGGTAACATGATGCTGGGGTAACGTGATGCTGGGGTAACGTGGTGCTGGGGTAACGTGATGCTGGGGTAACGTGATGCTGGGGTAACGTGATGCTGGGGTAACGTGATGCTGGGGTAACGTGATGCTGGGGTAACATGATGCTGGGGTAACGTGATGCTGGGGTAACGTGATGCTGGGGTAACGTGGTGCTGGGGTAACGTGGTGCTGGGGTAACGTGATGCTGGGGTAACGTGGTGCTGGGGTAACGTGATGCTGGGGTAACATGATGCTGGGGTAACGTGGTGCTGGGGTAACGTGATGCTGGGGTAACGTGATGCTGGGGTAACGTGGTGCTGGGGTAACGTGATGCTGGGGTAACGTGATGCTGGGGTAACGTGGTGCTGGGGTAACGTGATGCTGGGGTAACGTGATGCTGGGGTAACGTGATGCTGGGGTAACGTGGTGCTGGGGTAACGTGATGCTGGGGTAACGTGATGCTGGGGTAACGTGGTGCTGGGGTAACGTGATGCTGGGGTAACGTGATGCTGGGGTAACGTGGTGCTGGGGTAACGTGATGCTGGGGTAACATGATGCTGGGGTAACGTGGTGCTGGGGTAACGTGATGCTGGGGTAACGTGATGCTGGGGTAACGTGGTGCTGGGGTAACGTGATGCTGGGGTAACGTGATGCTGGGGTAACGTGGTGCTGGGGTAACATGATGCTGGGGTAACGTGGTGCTGGGGTAACGTGATGCTGGTGTAACGTGATGCTGGGGTAACATGATGCTGGGGTAACGTGATGCTGGGGTAACGTGATGCTGGGGTAACGTGATGCTGGGGTAACGTGATGCTGGGGTAACGTGATGCTGGGGTAACGTGATGCTGGGGTAACGTGGTGCTGGGGTAACATGATGCTGGTGTAACGTGGTGCTGGGGTAACGTGATGCTGGTGTAACGTGATGCTGGGGTAACATGATGCTGGGGTAACGTGATGCTGGGGTAACGTGATGCTGGGGTAACGTGATGCTGGGGTAACGTGATGCTGGGGTAACGTGATGCTGGGGTAACGTGATGCTGGGGTAACATGATGCTGGGGTAACGTGATGCTGGGGTAACGTGATGCTGGGGTAACGTGATGCTGGGGTAAGGTGATGCTGGGGTAACATGATGCTGGGGTAACGTGATGCTGGGGTAACGTGATGCTGGGGTAATGTGATGCTGGGGTAACATGATGCTGGGGTAACATGATGCTGGGGTAACATGATGCTGGGGTAACATGATGCTGGGGTAACGTGATGCTGGGGTAACGTGATGCTGGGGTAACGTGATGCTGGGGTAACGTGATGCTGGGGTAACATGATGCTGGGGTAACGTGATGCTGGGGTAACGTGATGCTGGGGTAATGTGATGCTGGGGTAACATGATGCTGGGGTAACATGATGCTGGGGTAACATGATGCTGGGGTAACATGATGCTGGGGTAACGTGATGCTGGGGTAACGTGATGCTGGGGTAACGTGATGCTGGGGTAATGTGATGCTGGGGTAACATGATGCTGGGGTAACATGATGCTGGGGTAACATGATGCTGGGGTAACATGATGCTGGGGTAACGTGATGCTGGGGTAACGTGATGCTGGGGTAATGTGATGCTGGGGTAACATGATGCTGGGGTAACATGATGCTGGGGTAACATGATGCTGGGGTAACATGATGCTGGGGTAACATGATGCTGGGGTAACATGATGCTGGGGTAACGTGATGCTGGGGTAACATGATGCTGGGGTAACATGATGCTGGGGTAACATGATGCTGGGGTAACATGATGCTGGGGTAACATGATGCTGGGGTAACATGATGCTGGGGTAACATGATGCTGGTGTAACGTGATGCAGGGGTAATGTGATGCTGGGGTAACATGATGCTGGGGTAACATGATGCTGGGGTAATGTGATGCTGGGGTAACATGATGCTGGGGTAACATGATGCTGGGGTAACATGATGCTGGGGTAACATGATGCTGGGGTAACGTGATGCTGGGGTAACATGATGCTGGGGTAACGTGATGCTGGGGTAACATGATGCTGGGGTAACATGATGCAGGGGTAATGTGATGCTGGGGTAACATGATGCTGGGGTAACATGATGCTGGGGTAATGTGATGCTGGGGTAACATGATGCTGGGGTAACGTGATGCTGGGGTAACGTGATGCAGGGGTAACATGATGCTGGGGTAACATGATGCTGGGGTAACGTGATGCTGGGGTAACATGATGCTGGTGTAACGTGATGCAGGGGTAATGTGATGCTGGGGTAACATGATGCTGGGGTAACATGATGCTGGGGTAATGTGATGCTGGGGTAACATGATGCTGGGGTAACATGATGCTGGGGTAACATGATGCTGGGGTAACATGATGCTGGGGTAACGTGATGCTGGGGTAACATGATGCTGGGGTAACGTGATGCTGGGGTAACATGATGCTGGGGTAACATGATGCTGGGGTAACGTGATGCTGGGGTAACATGATGCTGGGGTAACGTGATGCTGGGGTAACATGATGCTGGGGTAACGTGATGCTGGGGTAACGTGATGCTGGGGTAACATGATGCTGGGGTAACGTGGTGCTGGGGTAACATGATGCTGGGGTGACGTGGTGCTGGGGTAACGTGATGCTGGGGTAACGTGATGCTGGGGTAACATGATGCTAGGGTAACGTGGTGCTGGGGTAACATGATGCTGGGGTAACATGATGCTGGGGTAACATGATGCTGGGGTAACGTGGTGCTAGGGTAACGTGGTGCTGGGGTAACATGATGCTGAGGTAACATGATGCTGGGGTAACATGATGCTGGGGTAACGTGATGCTGGGGTAACATGATGCTGGGGTAACGTGGTGCTGGGGTAACGTGATGCTGGGGTAACGTGATGCTGGGGTAACATGATGCTAGGGTAACGTGGTGCTGGGGTAACATGATGCTGGGGTAACATGATGCTGGGGTAACATGATGCTGGGGTAACGTGGTGCTAGGGTAACGTGGTGCTGGGGTAACATGATGCTGGGGTAACATGATGCTGGGGTAACATGATGCTGGGGTAACGTGGTGCTGGGGTAACGTGATGCTGGGGTAACGTGATGCTGGGGTAACATGATGCTGGGGTAACGTGGTGCTGGGGTAACGTGATGCTGGGGTAACGTGATGCAGGGGTAACATGATGCTGGGGTAACGTGGTGCTGGGGTAACGTGATGCTGGGGTAACGTGATGCAGGGGTAACATGATGCTGGGGTAACGTGGTGCTGGGGTAACGTGATGCTGGGGTAACGTGATGCTGGGGTAACGTGATGCAGGGGTAACATGATGCTGGGGTAACGTGGTGCTGGGGTAACGTGATGCAGGGGTAACATGATGCTGGGGTAACGTGATGCAGGGGTAACATGATGCTGGGGTAACGTGGTGCTGGGGTAACGTGATGCTGGGGTAACGTGATGCTGGGGTAACGTGATGCAGGGGTAACATGATGCTGGGGTAACGTGGTGCTGGGGTAACGTGATGCAGGGGTAACATGATGCTGGGGTAACGTGGTGCTGGGGTAACGTGATGCTGGGGTAACATGATGCTGGGGTAACGTGGTGCTGGGGTAACGTGATGCTGGGGTAACGTGATGCTGGGGTAACGTGATGCAGGGGTAACATGATGCTGGGGTAACGTGGTGCTGGGGTAACGTGATGCAGGGGTAACATGATGCTGGGGTAACGTGATGCAGGGGTAACATGATGCTGGGGTAACGTGATGCAGGGGTAACATGATGCTGGGGTAACGTGGTGCTGGGGTAACGTGATGCAGGGGTAACATGATGCTGGGGTACCGTGATGCAGGGGTAACATGATGCTGGGGTAACGTGATGCAGGGGTAACATGATGCTGGGGTAACGTGATGCAGGGGTAACATGATGCTGGTGTAACGTGATGCAGGGGTAACATGATGCTGGGGTAACGTGATGCTGGGGTAATGTGATGCTGGGGTAACATGATGCTGGGGTAACGTGATGCAGGGGTAACATGATGCTGGGGTAACGTGATGCAGGGGTAACATGATGCTGGGGTAACGTGGTGCTGGGGTAACGTGATGCAGGGGTAACATGATGCTGGTGTAACGTGATGCAGGGGTAACATGATGCTGGGGTAACGTGATGCAGGGGTAACATGATGCTGGGGTAACGTGATGCAGGGGTAACATGATGCTGGGGTAACGTGGTGCTGGGGTAACGTGATGCTGGGGTAACGTGATGCTGGGGTAACGTGGTGCTGGGGTAACGTGATGCTGGGGTAACATGATGCTGGGGTAACGTGGTGCTGGGGTAACGTGATGTTGGGGTAACGTGGTGCTGGGGTAACGTGATGCAGGGGTAACATGATGCTGGGGTAACATGATGCTGGGGTAACGTGGTGCTAGGGTAACGTGATGCTGGGGTAACGTGGTGCTGGGGTAACGTGATGCTGGGGTAACGTGGTGCTGGGGTAACGTGATGCTGGTGTAACGTGATGCAGGGGTAACATGATGCTGGGGTAACGTGGTGCTGGGGTAACGTGATGCTGGGGTAACGTGATGCTGGGGTAACGTGGTGCTGGGGTAATGTGATGCTGGGGTAACATGATGCTGGGGTAACATGATGCTGGGGTAATGTGATGCTGGGGTAACATGATGCTGGTGTAACATGATGCTGGGGTAATGTGATGCTGGGGTAACATGATGCTGGTGTAACATGATGCTGGTGTAACATGATGCTGGGGTAATGTGATGCTGGGGAAACATGATGCTGGTGTAACATGATGCTGGTGTAACATGATGCTGGGGTAATGTGATGCTGGGGTAACATGATGCTGGGGTAACATGATGCTGGTGTAACATGATGCTGGGGTAACATGATGCTGGTGTAACATGAAGCTGGAGTAACATGATGCTGGAGTATCATGATGTTGGAGTAACATGATGCTGGGGTAACATGATGCTGGTGTAACATGATGCTGGGGTAACATGATGCTGGTGTAACATGATGCTGGAGTAACATGATGCTGGAGTAACATGATGCTGGGGTAACATGATGCTGGAGTAATGTGATGCTGGTGTAACATGATGCTAGAGTAACATGATGCTGGAGTAATGTGATGCTGGTGTAACATGATGCTGGAGTAACATGATGCTGGAGTAATGTGATGCTGGGGTAACATGATGTTGGGGTAACATGATGCTGGTGTAACATGATGCTGGTGTAACATGATGCTGGAGTAACATGATGCTGGTGTAACATGATGCTGGTGTAACATGATGCTGGAGTAACATGATGCTGGTGTAACATGATGCTGGTGTAACATGATGCTGGAGTAACATGATGCTGGAGTAACATGATGCTGGTGTAACATGATGCTGGAGTAACATGATGCTGGTGTAACATGATGCTGGAGTAACATGATGCTGGAGTAACATGATGCTGGGGTAATGTGATGCTGGGGCAACATGATGCTGGAGTAACATGATGCTGGAGTAAGATGATGCTGGGGTAATGTGATGCTGGGGTAACATGATGCTGGAGTAACATGATGCTGGAGTAACATGATGCTGGAGTAACATGATGCTGGGGTAATGTGATGCTGGAGTAACATGATGCTGGTGTAACATGATGCTGGAGTAACATGATGCTGGTGTAACATGATGCTGGAGTAACATGATGCTGGGGTAACATGATGCTGGGGTAACATGATGCTGGAGTAACATGATGCTGGAGTAACATGATGCTGGTGTAACATGATGCTGGAGTAACATGATGCAGGTGTAACATGATGCTGGAGTAACATGATGCTGGGGTAACATGATGCTGGGGTAATGTGATGCTGGTGTAACATGATGCTGGGGTAATGTGATGCTGGTGTAACATGATGCTGGTGTAACATGATGCTGGAGTAACATGATGCTGGTGTAACATGATGCTGGAGTAACATGATGCTGGGGTAACATGATGCTGGTGTAACATGATGCTGGTGTAACATGATGCTGGTGTAATGTGATGCTGGTGTAACATGATGCTGGGGTAACATGATGCTGGGGTAACATGATGCTGGTGTAACATGATGCTGGTGTAATGTGATGCTGGGGTAATGTGATGCTGGAGTAACATGATGCTGGTGTAATGTGATGCTGGGGTAATGTGATGCTGGGGTAACATGATGCTGGGGTAATATGATGCTGGGGTAACATGATGCTGGTGTAACATGATGCTGGTGTAACATGATGCTGGGGTAACATGATGCTGGTGTAACATGATGCTGGTGTAACATGGTGCTGGGGTAATGTGATGCTGGGGTAACATGATGCTGGGGTAACATGATGCTGGAGTAACATGATGCTGGGGTAACATGATGCTGGGGTAACATGATGCTGGGGTAACATGATGCTGGGGTAACATGATGCTGGTGTAACATGATGCTGGGGTAACATGATGCTGGGGTAACATGATGCTGGGGTAACATGATGCTGGGGTAACATGATGCTGGAGTAACATGATGCTGGAGTAACATGATGCTGGGGTAACATGATGCTGGAGTAACATGATGCTGGTGTAACATGATGCTGCAGTAACATGATGCTGGGGTAACATGATGCTGGGGTAACATGATGCTGGGGTAACATGATGCTGGAGTAACATGATGCTGGAGTAACATGATGCTGGGGTAACATGATGCTGGAGTAACATGATGCTGCAGTAACATGATGCTGGGGTAACATGATGCTGGGGTAACATGATGCTGGGGTAACATGATGCTGGAGTAACATGATGCTGGAGTAACATGATGCTGGGGTAACATGATGCTGGAGTAACATGATGCTGGAGTCACATGATGCTGGAGTAACATGATGCTGCAGTAACATGATGCTGGAGTAACATGATGCTGGGGTAACATGATGCTGGTGTACATGATGCTGGTGTAACATGATGCTGCAGTATCATGATGTTGGAGTAACATGATGCTGGGGTAACATGATGCTGGTGTAACATGATGCTGGGGTAACATGATGCTGGTGTAACATGATGCTGGAGTAACATGATGCTGGAGTAACATGATGCTGGGGTAACATGATGCTGGAGTAATGTGATGCTGGTGTAACATGATGCTGGAGTAACATGATGCTGGAGTAATGTGATGCTGGTGTAACATGATGCTGGAGTAACATGATGCTGGAGTAATGTGATGCTGGGGTAACATGATGCTGGGGTAACATGATGCTGGGGTAATGTGATGCTGGAGTAACATGATGCTGGAGTAACATGATGCTGGTGTAACATGATGCTGGGGTAACATGATGCTGGGGTAACATGATGCTGGAGTAACATGATGCTGGTGTAACATGATGCTGGTGTAACATGATGCTGGAGTAACATGATGCTGGTGTAACATGATGCTGGTGTAACATGATGCTGGAGTAATGTGATGCTGAAGTAACATGAAGCTGGAGTAATGTGATGCTGAAGTAACATGATGCTGGTGTAACATGATGCTGGTGTAACATGATGCTGGAGTAACATGATGCTGGAGTAACATGATGCTGGAGTAACATGATGCTGGTGTAACATGATACTGGTGTAACATGATGCTGGAGTAACATGATGCTGGAGTAATATGATGCTGGTGTAACATGATTCTGGAGTAACATGATGCTGGTGTAACATGATGCTGGAGTAACGTGATGCTGGAGTAACATGATGCTGGAGTAACATGATGCTGGGGTAACATGATGCTGGGGTAATGTGATGCTGGTGTAACATGATGCTGAGGTAATGTGATGCTGGTGTAACATGATGCTGGGGTAACATGATGCTGGAGTAACATGATGCTGGTGTAACATGAAAATGGGGTAACATGATGCTGGGGTAACATGATGCTGGAGTAATGTGATGCTGGGGTAACATGATGCTGGTGTAACATGATGCTGGGGTAATGTGATGCTGGGGTAACATGATACTGGAGTAATGTGATGCTGGGGTAATGTGATGCTGGTGTAACATGATGCTGGGGTAACATGATGCTGGGGTAACATGATGCTGGGGTAATGTGATGCTGGTATAACATGATGCTGGGGTAACATGATGCTGGGGTAATGTGATGCTCGTGTAACATGATGCTGGGGTAATGTGATGATAGGGTAATATTGTGTAACTTGATGCCGGACATGATCAATTTCATTCTTTTGATCTCAATTACCTTTATGTCTTAATTTGTAACTCTTTTTCATCACATTTTGCCTGAAATGCTGCATTAGTCGCTTTAGGCATAGTATATACTTGCTCTATCTAGAAATCCAACATTCTGCTTGTAAATCATTTTGCATCTATGTTCTTTTACCTAAATAATGAATTATTATTATTATCATTATTTAGTCAGCAAGTATACCCTGTACCATAATGGGGCCAGGCAATCTCCAATGTCACCTACGAGGTTCTCTGTCTGAAGGGATTTCCCCTTGGCCAGCCTCGGTCTCCAGTGAAGTTCACTCTCATTAACATCGTATGGTCATTTTTAATTCTTTTTCTTTTCTCATGTACTGTAATTATTACAGACTACTTATTAAGAATGAGCATGTATTTTATGAGTTTTCATATCACCTATTGTGATCGTTCATAACTGATAGATACATTTACTGTACATATATTCCATATTCTCCATATAGAAATGCACAGTATTTGTGAAAATTTAAAAATAAAACAAGATAATTAAAGAACATTCCATTTATTATCTTTTACAAAGACTTCCATTGAAGTGTGTAAAGTACATAATATCTGGCCAGCCAGACACTTGGAGTTTGGCACTTATTTAACTATTGCAGAGTAGTTCCTTGTGGTACAGGTGGAGCCACAAGCACTAATGATGTCGGAGAATACCACTGGAAGGAAGTGGTATTCTCGGCAGATATTCACAGTGTGATACTGGACATTAACATCACAACTAGTAGTGATATTTATATATAAAAGTAACATTTGATGATAGCAATACAAATTGTTATACAGTTGAAATCTGTTATGTTCCCCACCAGGTGCATACAAAGCACCTATGAGAAATTATTATTACACTAGAAATTTTGCAATGGTGGCAAATCCTAAATATATATATATCCTATTTTCCTGTTTAGATAGTTTTTTGTAACTATGTGGTCCATAGTACTAATATTGACGTAAAAGACAATGCAAAAGATAGTAGAATTTGGTACTATTAATTTTATAGTCCAAAAAATCAAGCTAAAAACAAACTTAAATATTCCAAGTGTGCTACGTACACTATGTAGTTTAGTGTATAGTGTACTATATACTATATAGTGTACAGTACTATACACAATACTATATAGTGTACTGTATAGTGTTCCTGTCACAGTAGTATAGCACATATATGTACTATATTAGACCTCAGATACTGTAGCGTGTATTAGGCCTAGGTTAGTATAGGTTGTCTTTGCAACATAAATAGAAAATCTTTTCTGGTTTGTCCAAATTCAATAGTAACAATTTCTACTTTTAATTGGCTATTATATCATACATGTACTATGGTCTTCATCGTTACTGTAAGTACTAACTAAATAGGAGGATGGGCTGAAATATACCATGGTAAGAGCCTGGGCTACTTCACCATAGGGCTGGAAACTATGCTGGTGACTGCTAAGCATGAGTGGCACCCATGTGCCAAGCTGGTCTTCTACTTGTGTAAACTGTTGCTTCCTCACATTACACTGGTGCTTGCATGTGTCTCAGTCTAATGCAGTCTTACTATAAATTCATATAAATTGTCCTTGTGTAAAGTATAAAACTGCAAAGACTGAGGCATAAAATTTACTCATTATTAACATGGTATTAAGGCTAGCGAACATAACATTAAGTGGTAATACATATTTCAGTATTTTTTACATTGGACTTAATAAATGCTACATAAAACTATTACTGTTTGCTTTGTAATTTGTAAATATATATAAATAAAGCAGACTGAATAAAATTTACAGAAAATAAAAAGTACTAACCTGAAGAATATAAACCTCTGATACACCTAAATTACAAAGAACAAAGAAGTTTAAACTCTTAAAGAGTTTAAGCTCAAAAGCAAAAATTATTGTGTGGACAATGGTAATGCCAAATATGACAAGCCATCATTCATCAAAGAACAATTCATCACTTGATGTGCTCTACCAGTCACAATAACAACTACATACACTCTTCTCCACTTAATGCAATCTACCACTTGTATGGTCATTAACAATGTATGCTTTAAGCATCACACATTTAATATACAGTACAGTACTTACAAAAGCTTTCTGCCACAACAGTACTTCAGTGTGTGGTCTTGAAAAATATGAGAAATTATACCAAATTTACTCATGACTGCTCAGCCTTACAAACTGTAGATCATTTTCAGTAACAAGGCTTTACATCAAACTTACAATTTAAAACTTACAACTGCTACAAAATATCTCTAATCCATGTTGAGTAAACTACACATTAGAAGGTGAAGAGACAACGACATTTCGGTCCATCCTGGACCATTATCAATTGTCATGACAATGGTCCAGGACGGACCGAAACGTCATCGTCTCTTCACTTTCTAGTATGTGGTTTGGTCAACATTTTTCAGCCACGTTATCGTGACTCCTCATCTGCATATCTCTAATCCATATTATCACGGAATCATAAATTTCATGGTAATAAGGATTAAAAGAATCATAAAATATTAAAAGCTGTCTGCAAACTTTACAGTTTTAATTTTTGGCAATAATTCATAAATGGTCATGAAACTTTGCTAATAATTCCCAACCTGCCAAAGCTTAACACTTCAGGATTGAAGTTCATGCTATTTAAAGGAAAGTAGTAGATTTAGTGACCATAATTATCATACTAAATACATATACAGTATCGTTCACTGAGCTACTACAAAAAACCAGCTTTGAATGTAACGAAACGCCATTTTCTGGGCGAGTCCTGGAGGCTCCCCGAAGCTATCCAGGCTGATATGGCATTATTAGCTTTCTGGCACCAGTCAAAGTGCATGGAGTTTTTGCCTACCAGGAACCATGAGCCAGAACCTGGTTCCCTCAGAGAGGCACGAGGAGCAATGGCTTATAGGAACCCCAGTGTGGTTGGGAGCATTCTATGTCTGCCATTGACTAGGTCTGGCACCCTAAAAGGTAGGTGCCCTAAAACTAACCCTATTCTGGTGAAAATATTGCTTCCGAAAGCCGAACAAGTGGACAGAACTCCATAAGTGAAAATTAGCAAACAAGCATGACTGCTGGGACATACAATCAACAGCCAATTAATGCACAACTAAATTCTACCCACATCAAGACTCCGAACCAATATAGAAGCAGCAAGAGGAAGTATAGGCCAACAGGCCCTCTGCAGTTACTTCCATTCTTATGCTCTCATATCCAATTAATACCCACAGTTTCGTGTTCTGTCTTGTATTTGTCACAAGTTTGTTCACCTCATCCAAAACTGTTGCACCATATCACCTCACTAGAAATAAAAATTAATTTTGGAGAATTGATTTTAAAATTACCATCGACAGTAAAAAGAAACATAAGAAATATTGAGAAAATTCATGTTAGAATTATTAATCTTACTTTTTCGGTCATATTTAACAACAAACATACATACATACATACATATGTTGTTGAACATGATCAAAAAGGTTTAATCATTTTTTTTTTTTTTTTTTTTTTTTTTTTTTGTGATATATGCAAGAGTTGTTACATTCTTGTACAGCCACTAGTACACGTAGCGTTTCGGGCAGGTCCCTGGAATACGATCCCCTGCTGCGAAGAATCGTTTTTTCATCCAAGTACACATTTTACTGTTGCATTAAACAGAGGCTACAGTTAAGGAATTGCGCCCAGTAAATCCTCCCCGGCCAGGATACGAACCCATGACATAGCGCTCGCGAAACGCCAGGCGAGTGTCTTACCACTACACCACGGAGACTGTCTAACACGAATCTTCTAAATATTTCTTATGTTTTTCTTTACTGTCAGCGGTAATAAAAATATCAATTCTCCAAAATTCATTCTTTAATTGTCCGACGCCTGAACGCGTTTCGTAATTCGTATTACACTTTCAAAGACTTAACTTACACACAAATTCTTCGTACTTATACTCTATTGGATGAGGTGATATGGTACAAAAGTTTTGGGTGAGGTGACAAACACAAGACAGAACACGAAACAATGGGTATAAATTGGATAAGTGAACATATGAATGGAATTAACTGCAGAAGGCCTATTGGCCCATACTTCCTCTTGCTGCTTCCATATTGGTTCGAGGTCTTGAGTGGGTAGAATATAGTTGTGCATTAATTGGTTGTTGATTGCTGGTGTTGACTTTTTGATGTGTAGTGCCTCGCTGATGTCGAGCCGCCTGCTATCGCTGTACCTATCGATGATTTCTGTGTTGTTTGTTAAGATTTCTCTGGTGATGGTCTGGTTGTGAAAAGAGATCATGTGTTCCTTGATGGCTCCCTGCTGCTTATGCATTGTTAGCCACCTGGAAAGAGACGTTGTTGTCTTGCCTATACTGTATACTGAATTCTTTGGGGCTTACAGTCCCCAAGTGGGCATTTAAAGGCATAGATGACGTTGGTCTCCTTCAAAGCGTTCTGCTTGGTGTCTAAGGAGTTTTTCATGAGTAGATTGGTCGTTTTTTTGGTTTTATAATAAATTATCAATTGTATTTTCTGATTTTTGTCTGTAGGGATGACGTCATCCCTACATTGTCAGCTCAGTCGATTAAGGCAGTGTCTGGGATGCTTCCGGACCCAGGTTCGAATCCTCGTCACAGCCTTTGTGGATTTGTTCATTTGATGCATCACGTTAGTGTGATTTCTGTGTGTAATGATGTAAGGGCGAAGAGGGAGAACGGCCTATTGACATAGCTCGAGTGCATGGGGGGAGTTGTGTAAAACCCTGGTTTGTGCCTCAGAGAGGCTGCGGGATCCAGTAAGTACAGTAGAACTTCGGTTTCAACTCTTTTTACCCTGTCGTAGCTCAGTCGATTAAGGCAGTGTCTGGGATGCTCCCAGACGCAGGTTTGAATCCTCGTCACGGCCCTTGTGAATTTGTTCATGAAGTGAAGTTCTGAACCTGCATGAGAAACCAAAAAGTCTTGCCCAAACTAAAGAAGCCACAAAGTGGACAAGAAAAATATTTGGAAATTTGATGCATTTACAAACCCGAAAGGGACACGGAAATTCACCCAGGGGGAAAAAGCGCAGCTGAGGAATCCAGCTTGAAGATGGACAGAGAAAGAAAATCCTCCACCCCGAGCGAAAGATCCTCAGCCGATGGAAACAAGACCAGGAAGGGTAAAGGGCAACCAGGAGCCATTCTGAGCTCTCCTTTCCCTTCAGCCCTGGAAGTCCAAAATGAAGACCCCCCTGGGCAGACCCACATGCTGTGCCTGATGCCTGAACAGAACAGCATCATCAACACTTAAAGGTACCGAGCCAAAAATACCCCCAAAGAAGATGACATGGATCTCCAGTGGGAAGCTACAGATGAACTGTCTCCAGTGTTGAAGTGGAAGGGGCAACCCCGGAAGAAGGTCAAGCTACATCCACAAAGAAACGCAGTCTGGGCTGCAATGCCCTCAGATGCCTGGGAACCCAGAGCAAATAGGAGTGTACAAGAGGTCCACACAACAAGCTAGATGGATTATGGAAGGAGCAGCAGCAAAAAGTGCACCAGCAGATTCATCAGCTGCTCCAACCCCAAAAACAAAACAGGTTAACTCCAGGACAACCACACAAACATAAAGATGCACACAAAAACAGGAAAATAAACCTGAAACGGCCACTACGTATGGAGCCTTGGCAATACAAAAGCATATAAAGAACAAATCAAGATGAACTAGCAAACACAAATGTCACAGGCCATTTGAGTAGAGGGCAATATCCACCCAACAGGTAGAAGAGGGAGACAGTAAAATGGCCATCAGTTTTTAGCAAATTTAACAGACAACCCTTCAAACTAGCGAGTCTCAGTAAAAGGACAGACACCAAATGCAGCCTATAGGATAAACACAGTGATGAAGGGTGTCAATAGTGTTTTATATGGTCAAGTACGTGAACTCCGGCACAAGTGTTAAGAGGAGAGGCTAGAGGCGTTAAATATGCCAAAACTAAAAGATAAAAGAAAAAGAAGTGATATGATCACCACTTACAAAATAATAACAGAAATCGACCAAATTAACAGAGGAATTACTGAAACAAGCAACTTCAAGAAAAAGAAGACACAGATTTAAGCTAAGGAAACAAAAGTGCCAAAAAAATATTAGAAAGTTTTCATTTGCAAACAGAGTGGTCGGCAGTTGGAACAAGTTAAGTGAGAAGGTGGTGGAGGTCAAACTTATGACTTACTGTCATAAGTTTCAAAGCGTTATACAACAAAGAGTACTGGGAAGATGGGATACCAGGAGTGTAGCTCTCATCCTGTAACCACACTTAAGTAATTACACCCTACAACAATAAACCCAAAATTCACCCAACCACAGGGCCTTGCAGAGTAGCCAAAGACACATGCCTTCCACAAGACATGTGGGTCCAAAAGATGACCCAAACTAATCTTAGAAAAAACCAGGACCTCCCAAAGTTGGTGACTTGGGGACATCCACATTCATGGACATCAGTGACAGGACTGAAGCCATGATGGTGTAGAATCTGGGAGCTCCTGGTGGTACTGCCACCTGTCAGCATCCAGTCATATCTAGGGGATCTAGGGGGAGAAAGGGGTGGAAGAGTTCATCTAGTTGCTGAAAGAAAAGTTTGTGTATTTATTTGGCTGTTTCATGCCTTTGCTTTTTTTTTTTAACCTTGCAGTTGTCTGTATTGCTTCACTAACGTTCTGGATATTTTGTCAGTGAGGGTGGTTATAACACTCCCCTGCTCCCTGTGCCTCTGTGAGGGGGCTGGGTTTTGGCTCTGGTCTCTGGGAGGCTACACAAGGCTCCTAAGATTCATGTTACTCAATAGAGTGGAGCCATCTCAGGAAGCTAGCTTCAGAGAGCCACTTTCGGCCCCTACAGAAATATTTATGTAAATGAGGGATAACATACCTGCACAATACAGTAGGTTGTTTGAAGGCATAAAAATATAAGAATAAATGTAACTGCAGAAGGTTTACTGACCCATATAAGGCAGCTTATATTTACATCCACCCAAATTCATTCATACATATATGTACATAAAACCTACGCTTTAAATAATCCAGCAATCCACGTCTGTTTTGTTACCCAGTAATTTGTTCCATAATTTCACAACCCTTTTTCAAACCAATATTTACCCAGATCTTTCCCAAATCTAGTAGCACATATATGTACTATATAAGGTCTAAGATAGCATGTATTAGGACTGGAGAGGTGAGATTTGGTAAGGTTTTATATTTATTTTGCTGTTAAAAATGTTCCCATTTTGCTAAATACAGTAATACAATACATCAACTTTTTGGTGGTCCATCACTCCATACTGGTACAGTACTGTACTTTCGACCAAACAGTTACCATAAGTACTATCCTTTCAGAAGGATAGACTGTTTATGTATGCACTGTATGTACATTCAACCACATTGTATGCAAACACCTCATATCAAACAGCACCCAGTATCCAATAGGATATTTGAGTCACTTCATAATGAATAAATATTTGTGTATGTGGACAAGTCATAGCACACAAACAAATGTTTGCATAACTAGATTACCTCAGTGTGCATAATACCCAGTGTTGCCTAGACTGGTGCCGAGAGGTTCATGTGTGTGATACAAGGTATGTATGGCAGGTTGCATGGCTCCTGTGACAATCTGATGATCTGTCTGATTCACTAAAGGCATACTGTACATAAATATTTGACCCCTTAGTAACCCATCCAATTATTCCACTATAAAGATTTAAAAAGAAATACAATGACATCTCGGCTTACGAATGCCCTCTTTATGAAGTTTTTGGATTACGAGCCCAATTTCTTCGTAAAATCCGAATCGGGCTTTTCTTTTATTTTTGTGGTTTCGCAATTCGTTTGCAAGATGAGGATTTCACATGACGAGCTCGGAGCCAGAACGGATTAAATTCATTAACCAAGGTTCCTTTGTACTCTTCAAAATCCTACAGGAAATATAATGTGTGACAATCTGACAGTTTATTTGTTTCACTTGAAAAACACATTTGCTTGCAAACCCTTCATTAGAAACCTTTAGAAGACAACAAGTGCAGCAAAACCTAGAGATCTACCAAAGTGTTTTGCTAGAGTGCAATCTTAAATTGTATTATGTCATATGGAAAAGGAATAACACCCCATAATGAAAATTAAGGTTTAGAATGTCGATAAAAAGTTTCATTCTGAGCAGGCCACTACTGAGTTGCTGCCTTAGGCAATGTTTTCTCACAAGCACAGGACTAAGCAGTGGCCAGGCCAGGTTAACAATCACTCCCTAACATAACATGAATGTTTCCAAATGTCTCCACATCAGGCATGAATGGAAAGAGACAATGAAGATTTCTCTAATCAGCCACCAGAAATGACCTCCAGAAAACAATGAAAAACCTCATACATGTGATATTTAGTCTCAAAGAGACTACCAAGAATAGTTCGACCACCAATTGCTAATTGGCTGCCTGGCTGCTACCCAAGACTGCCTCCAAATGTAAGGACCTACATTGTCAACAATATATTAATGAGTTGTCCAGCTCATTTTCACCCCAATACAAACCTGATACAACACCTGAGAAGTCAAGATAAAACAGAAGCAACTAAGTAGCCTGCTCAGAATGGAGGCTTTCAAAAACACTCTTATTTTCAAGCTATACTACTTGATTGTTGCCAAGGCAAGAATATCCATAGAAAAGAAGCAATGGAAAAGAAAAGCAAATATATTAAAATAAAACTGGGGACATTTATAGGTGCTATACAGTCAGAAAAGGCTGCAAGAAATGGAGAGACCTGTGTTTCTGGAAATCAAGACATCCAATCCCACAAACCACCCCTGGAGGGACAAGCAACACAAAGACAGACAGCCAAACATTACAAACTGATGGCAAATGGAAAAATCATACAGGGTACAGGACAAAAATTTGTGGTACAGCCTCCTAAACCCCAGGCCCAAGTAGCAGCACAGAACATCATAGAGAAGACTACCCGGAGTGTGGCAAACGTCTACAGATTAAGGGCACAGAGATAAGCCTGCAGCGGAATACATTTCACTACCCTAAACAGCAACCAAGAAAACTTCCCTTAAGCACAAAGCACCATAGTACTGTACTGTATTGTATGGGGTTTGAGGAACAAATAATTGGAGATAGTGTGACAAAATGCCCAAATAAAATGTAACAACGCTGCCACATGACACACAAACTGACAGTACAATAGTCAAACTAACCATTTCTGGACTAAGACAGGATTCTTCCAAGAAGACTATATCTCATTCTTACAGCATTAAGTTCTCAAATAATGGCAACACCTGAAATTAGGAATAACACAGAAAATCCATTACCACATCAAGAGACTATGCAGAGACTAACAGGGTGTGGAAAAATGCTCTACTACATTTAAAAAATCAGAGATGGGAGGGCCAGGCCAAAATTCTGAATAATGATATGCATGAGCTATCATTCAGAGAACAGCCAAATCAACAATGACTTAAAGTGAGAAACAGAAATATAAAAACAATAGCACAGAGCCTGCCAGGCTGACTCATACTGATAACTTTATGAAGCATAAACATGATGTATAAGAACCTCTGCTACCTGTCTCCTATACAGATGGCAGAAGATTTATAGTAGAAACTTCATAAGTTTCAATGCAATCTAAAACTGCCACAATCTCCTGAATTCTGGGTGACCAATGGCTATGTCCTGCATGACAATAGCTAGAGAGACAGCTTTTGTCCATGCTAGATGCATCAGTAGTGAGACCAGAGATGAAACCAGACTCTGCCAAGGTAAGCAGTCTACTAAAGTCTTGCAACATACTCAGACAGAAACAACTAGGGTAGTAGGAGGAACTCAATGTAAGAAGCCTACATCCTTGTGAAGTGTTAAAAACATGAGCACCCAAATACATGGACACTATCCAAATAGAGAGGCAGCCACTTATCTGTAAAATATTTTCGGTCTCGGCAGAAGCCTACAATTACAGTACACTAGGCGCCAGGCTCACGAATGAAGGGAGTACTTCATTAATGCCCATCAACCTGCCATCTGGTGATGGTTGTGAGAGGGAGGGGTTGTTTGGGAAGATATTTAAATTGTTTAGTTCATTTAGATATATAATTCTCAAACATTTTTGGAAGGAGTATCAAGGTTTTTGAGACTATCGTTTTAAGGACGATTCCTCAGGTAATGGATCAATATAATGATCCATTACCAAGCACACAAGGAATGGTCCAAGGAAGCACACAATATCCTTGTGTGCTTCCCACATCTGTGATGGAGCAAGTTAGCTTTAAATGGAACCCACATGCCTGGCATATCAGGCACAGCTCTTTGATGCCAGTACAATAAATTAGGGGACCTATTAGGAGGATATAAACAAAAAACCAGCGTTGAATGTAATGAAACGCCATTTTCTGGGTGAGTCCCGGAGGCTCCCCGGAGCTACCCCAGGCTGATATGCTAATGTCAGACTTTGGCATCAGTCATGTGTATGGAGTTCTTAGGCCTACCGGGGACCACGGCCAGAACCGGGCCCCCTCAGAGAGGCAAGGGGAGCAATGGCCTATAGAAGCCCCCGTGTACTTGGAAGCATTCTATGTCTGCCATCGACCGGAACAGGCACCCAGAAAGGTAAGCGCCCCAAAACAAACCCCTATTCTGGTTAAAATTGCTACCAAAAACTGAACTAGTGGATAGAACTCCCCAACCGAAAACAAGCAAACTAGTGTGACGTCACACACTGCCGCGCCGCTGTCTGCGCAGCTCCCCCCTCCCCGGGAGGGGGAAGGGGGAGCCCCAGACCCCCCGCGCCGGCTACCCACACCTCAGTTCTTGAGGCTGGATGTCAAAAACGCGAAAAACCGCCGACCGGATGGAGGGAGGGATGCCGGGGAGCCTGCGGGACTCACCCAGAAAATGGCGTTTCATTACATTCAATGCTGGTTTTCTGGGGGGAGCCCCGTCAGCTCCCCGGAGCTAACTACCCACAGACAGAAAAAGAGGGACTTACCCGGGAGGCGGTCGTCGCTCACCCCTCAACTCGAAGCCGAGACAACTGGCTGCAACCGCCGACCCAAAGCAACACAGGCCCGACGAGGCCCAGGGACATTCACAAGGTAACGAGCAGCCAGGACCCTGTTCGACCGCTAAAATCCCCGCGCCCGAATATCAGACCAAGACATATTCCCAAAGACGGCAGCAAGAGCCGCGAACTTACGAACGTCATGGGCACGGGGATAGACCGCAGGCTGGCTGGACCTAATAACCCTGCGGACGACCAGAGAGACCCGAACCACCGAACAGGGAAGAAGGGAAACCGGATCAACCCACAGTGCGTCCCCGGACACAGAAGCTGTGGCGCGCAAATAACGGCGAAGCGCCGCAACCGGACACAAAACATGATGCACCCACAAAACTAACACCACACGCAAAGCACAGTGCAGTAGCGACACCGGAGCCAGAGCACACGACCATCGCCTATAGCATCAGCCTCAAGAACTGAGGTGTGGGTAGCCGGCGCGGGGGGTCTGGGGCTCCCCCTTCCCCCTCCCGGGGAGGGGGGAGCTGCGCAGACAGCGGCGCGGCAGTGTGTGACGTCACACTAGTTTGCTTGTTTTCGGTTGGGGAGTTCTATCCACTAGTTCAGTTTTTGGTAGCAATTTTAACCAGAATAGGGGTTTGTTTTGGGGCGCTTACCTTTCTGGGTGCCTGTTCCAGTCGATGGCAGACATAGAATGCTTCCAACTACACGGGGGCTTCTATAGGCCATTGCTCCCCTTGCCTCTCTGAGGGGGCCCAGTTCTGGCCATGGTCCCTGGTAGGCCTAAGAACTCCATACACATGACTGATGCCAAAGTCTGACATTAGCATATCAGCCTGGGATAGCTCCGGGGAGCCGACGGGGCTCCCCCCAGAAAAACAATGTTGAATGTAATGAAACACCATTTTCTGGGCGAGTCCCGGAGGCTCCCTGGAGCTATCCATGGCTGATATGGATATCCTAACTATTTTGCATCAGTCGATGTGGGTGGAGTTCTAGCCTACCGGGGACCACGAGCCAGAACCTGTTCCCCTCACAGAGGCATAGGGAGCAATGGCCCATAGAAATGCACATGTGATTTGGAGCATTCTATATTTGCCATTGACTGGGACAGGCACCCAGAAAGATAAGCACCACAAAACAAAACAAATTCTGGTTAACAATGAAAATCGTCAAACGAATGGACTGAACTCCCCAAAAGAAAAACGAGCAAACAAGCAGGACGTCACACGAGCCGCGTCACATGTCTGTGCCGTTCCCCCCCCTCTCCCGGAGGGGAAAGGGGGAGCCCCAGACCCTCGCACCAGCGATCCCCACCCCAATTCTGAGACTGGATATCAAAAACTGCAAAAAACCGCCGACCGGAGGGAAAGAGGGTTGCCAGGGAGCCTCCGGGACTCGCCCAGAAAAAGGCGTTTCGATACATTAACACTTTTGCCCGGGCATGACGCAGCATTGCGTCATCCATTTACTGGCGGTAATTCCGGGGATGACGCAGCATTGCGTCATCCACTTTAAATAATCGCCAAAAATCAGGTTTTTATCCGATTTTTTTGGGACTGGTTTTAAAATGCGCGCCGATGTCTTCCCATTTTCTTTGTTGAGCCTCGTGGCCCTCAGGCAGCTTGGCACATGCCGTGGGCCCATTGTTTTCGCTCCACTGTTGTGACCAATGTCGCCTCCCCTCGCATCTCTAACGTGTGAATATTTCGGCTATTTTCCGTGGCTATATTTCTTACTGCGGCTTTAGAAACTATCTACGCTTACTCCACGATGGATAGTGATCATGAACAAGGCCCTTCCAGGAAGAAAATTGCGAAAGAAAGGCTTGAAAAGGGCGGGAATTGGGAGTGTAGCTGGAAGGCGGCTGAGCACTCACTTGCGGCTAACTTGTGGCCCGTCTTCAACTCGTCGGCGGTTGGAGCGTGACCAGGTTTTTTATTTTATATGCTAATGTTCCTCTAGAGAATTCTATTCCGAACACATTGAGACCAAAATGAAAGACTTAGGATAAAAATTGAGGTGACCAGAGTGAAAATAGTGAAAACATTTTATCGTGTTTGCGCGCTCCTGGGTAACTCGTTCGCACTTTCTCTGTTTGCTGCGGGTAATTAGCCAGGCTTTTGGAGTTTATATGCATTTAGTGCTGTAGAGAATTCTATTGCGAACACAATGATACCAAATTTAATCTCGTAGAACGAGAATTAAGGTGACAAAGTTGAAGAGAGTATACGCTTTTCAGAATTTACGCGCACTCCTGTGACACCCTGGGTCCCATATCGCACAGTTGAGGGGTGGTGAGCGGGGTGCACCAAAGTGTTAAACGCTGGTTTTCTGGGGGGAGCCCCTACAGCTCTCCGTAGCTACTTCATCAAAGACTAGAAAAGAAAAGGGGACTTACCTGGGAGGCGATTGGATCACCACTCCTCAACTTGAAATCGAGACAACAGGCTGCAACCGCCGACCCAAAGTAATACAGGCCCGACTGGGCCCAGGAATGTTCACAAGGTAGCATGCAGCCAGGTCCCTGTTCAAACGCCAAAAACCCCGTGCCTAAATGTCAGCCCAAGACATATTGCCAAAGATGGCAGCAAGAGCAGCAAACTTACAAACATCATGGGCACAGGGATAGACTGCAGGCTGGTTGGATTTAATAACCCTGTGGACGAACTGAGAAACCCGAACCCGCGAACAGGGAAGAAGGGAAACCGGATCAACTCAAAGGGCGTCCCCGGACACAGAAGCCATGGCGCACAGGTAACGGCAGAGGGCTGCAACCGGAAACAACACATGGTGAACCCCCAGCCTGACAAACCAAACATCAACAACCCAAGGACCCCTCCAGACTGAGACTGAGCAGCAGTCTCATTCTTCGCCAGAAAAGAGGGAGACGGCTGCAAATGAACATACCTATGACC
This sequence comes from Procambarus clarkii, assembly GCF_040958095.1. Classification (NCBI taxonomy): domain Eukaryota; kingdom Metazoa; phylum Arthropoda; class Malacostraca; order Decapoda; family Cambaridae; genus Procambarus; species Procambarus clarkii. Next base: position 46,101,958 of record NC_091150.1, on the reverse strand, counting down.
ACAACCAAAGAAGCAAAACCCTCTGCGCCTGAGCAGAGCATGAAGCTCCGCAACATGACCCCCAGAGACCAATGCCAACAGAAAAAGAGCCTTAGCAAAGCAATCCTGAACTGAAGGGGCCACAACAAACCGAGGAGAAGAAAGATAGGAGAGCACTCTGTCCAAAGACCAGGATGGCTCAGGCACCACATGAGCAGGCCGGAGGTGAAACAACGCACGAGACAGCTTGCGAAACAGCACAGAAGTAACATCGGTACCGAAAGAAAGCTGCAGCGGCTCTCCAGCGCCGCACGAAAGGAGGCGACAGTATTAGGCAGAAGATGACGGTCCTGGAATAACCAAGAGAAAAAGGACAACACCACCCCGAACCGAAAGTGAGGAGCAACGATGAAGGAACAAAAAGAACCTGAAGGACAGCCAGGAAACTTCATACTGCCACCGAGAGGAAGCCCGCAGGTGGGAACCAACAAGGAAGCCACCTGATCACAATAGAGGTGGTGATAAACACGAGTCAAAAACACCAAACGCGAAGACTCGCGGAGAAGAGCAAACCAGTCTTGTACCGGACCGGGCCAATCTCCTGAAAGAGGCGGAGCCGTGGAAAAACCTCCGGGTTCGGACACCGGGCAAGCAGCGCCTGAAACCACGGCTGGGCCGGCCACCATGGGGCCAAGAGGACTACTCGCCCCTGGTAAGTCTCCAAGCGAGCCAGGACCTGGAGCAACAACTGAACCGGGGAAAAGAGGTATAGGAACCCCCACCTTGAACAGTTCTGCTGAAAGGCATTGCTCCCGACAGCCTCGCAGTCGGGGAAGGGCGTCATGTAAACCGAAAGACGCCTCGACCACGCCGACGCGAAGAGGTCCACTTACGGGTGTCCAAACGTCCGACTGAGCCAGCTGAAGGAGTTGGCGTTGACCGTCCATTCCGTGGACAGGGGAACAAACTTGGACAAGCCATCCACCAGGACGTTGGACATCCCCCGGATATGAACCGCCAGGAGAGCCAAACCCCGAGAACTCAGCAGAGGAGTCACCCGAAGCGACCAACCCCAAAGAGCCAAGGACAGCATCGAACCCCCTCAGTTCAAGCAATGTACCAACAGGGAGCAGTCCGAATGGAGCCGGATCGTCAATCTGTGGGCGACCCGAACCCTCCAAAGCGCAAACCACATCGCTGCGAACTCCTGCACCGTGTTGTGGACCCGACGGAAGGACAGACCCCACTGCCCCTGGCCGGCCTGGTGAGCACTGGTCACAAAACCCCAGCCGAGAGACGACGCATCCATGAACACACTGAGCGAGGGCTCGGGAAGGTGCCAAGGCACCGAACCCCGAAAAACCCGAAGTAGAAGCTGGCAACACAGCAGCCGACACTAAGCCCATGGGGGCGAACCCAGCAATAGTGAGAGAGGCAGAAGGGACGTCCCGGAAGGAACTAGAACAGCCAATGAAGCCAAACCAGACCTGGCGGGTAGACCAACATTGCGAAGTTCAGGCTCCCACACAGGCTCCCACACAAACCCTCGACCAACCGCCGGGTGACCCGGGAGCCTCCCAGAAACAGGCACAGGCGAGACCGCAGCCAAAGGAGAGACGCTGGAGGAAGAGACGCCGGAGGAAGAGACGCCGGAGGAAGAGACGCCGGAGGAAGAGACAAGGCAGTGGTCCAAGAGTCCCACACAAGACCCAGCCAGGTCCGAACCTGGGAGAGAACCAGACGGGACTTCCGCCAGTTCACCAAGAACCCGAACCCGAGCTGGGAAATCACCAAGTCCCTGACGAGCAGACACGTGGACCGACTGGGAGCCCAAACCAGCCAGTCGTGGAGGTAAGCCAACACCCGAACACCTAACAGACGCAGACGGGCCACCATGACCCGGGTAAGGCGTGTGAACATGCAAGGTGCCAGATTCAACCCGAAAGGGAGATAACCAAAGCGGTAGCACTGACACCCCACAACAAAACTGAGCCAGTCCCGCAACCCCAGATGAATAGGGATGTGCCAATACATGTTCTTGAGGTCCAGGGACACCATCCAAGCGCCCGGCTCTAACAGAAGCCGGACCTGAGACAGAGTGGTCATCCGAAATGAGGGGTAAGAAACCCAAGGGTTCAGACGGGACAAGTCCAGAATGAACCGCAGGTCCGCACAATCCCGTTTTGGAACTAGAAACAGGCGGGAAACCCACCTCTGGGATGTCATTGTTTCGACTACGCCCAAGCGCACCCACTCGAAGATGACCCAACAGAGCGCAGGAGAGGAAGCCTACCCCATCAGCCCCGACCCGAAATGCCCACAAATCGTGAGACCAGGCGCGAGCGAACAAAGCAAGCCCCTCCCACCACCCCGTCAATAGGATGAACCGCAAAAGGGCTGCTGCCCCTTACGAGAACCCGACCTTGGCGCAGAGCGAACACCGCGCCAACCAGGCACAGGTGGGTCCAAAGGCGGCACAGGCGCCGAACCCGACACCTGTGGCCTACCCTGACGAACGGAACCGCGAGCCCTGGCACGACCCCGCCGGGAAGGAACCCCTCAGTTCCCCTGGAGCACCAACAACTCAGACATAGGGTGGCAGGTGGAAGAAGCCGCCTGAATATAACGCTCAACCGCAGAAGCCTCAAGAAGCAGAGGACAAAACAACCTGCCCCATCAGGGCAGGAGCCCAAGCGGATTCCAAAGAGGAAGCAAGGAACACCTGTTGACACGCGAAACACGCAGCAAAAAACTGCAGCAACGCCTCCCGCAGGATCGGCGCAAACAGCTTCAACATGGCAGGTGAAGCCCGAGCAGCCGAAACCAAGGCGCCAGACCCAGGAATGGCCCCAAGCCTCTCCACATCCTCCGCAAGCCAATCCGAAGACATCTCCAGGAGGGAAAAGAAACGCAAGACTGAAGCCAAAAACCCACGAGCGCACAAGTCCTCAGACACAAGTGCAGCCGACAGGGAAGGAACTTGCACATGGAGCTGTACCGCACCAACATCCCTCAAAAGGGCAGGAGCGAAGAGACACTCATTAAGATACTCAAAATTGCCTCCCAGGTAAACCTGGACCACCGTCACCGCCTCGCTCCACACGAACGTGCGGGTCCGACAGAATGAGTCCCAAGCATCCAACAAAAACAAGGGGCAGTCTGCAAGCCAGGGCGACTCCGGAACCTCATAATGCACCCAGTAAAGACACGATGATCCAAACCTGAACGAAGAAGGATCTATTATGAAGCGTACTTCGGGTCACGCAGGAGGTAAGCCGCGATAGCCAACCGCACCTCAGGCGGAGAGATGCGGGAAGCCAAAAATCTCCGGAAAGACGGAACTGAAGAGTCCACAGGGACACGGAACCAAACCCGGGGAGGAGCAGAACCCAAGTCCAAATCGTACGCAGAGGGGGGAAAAGAAAACCCCACTCCTTGCAACAGTAAGCCCCGCTCAGAAGGACGGAAAATCCAGGCGGGGTCCAATGGAGCCCAAGGCCCCCAAGTCAGCTCCTGCCCAACCCCGGGAACCTCCACACCAGGCCCCGGGGCAGAGTCATCCTCCGAAGCCCCAGTCTCACAAGACACCTCGGGGTGTCAGGGGAAGTGACAACCCGAGCGCATTGCAACAACCTAAACCTACCCTGTAACGTGCGAGCCGCTTGCACCCGAAGCAAATCATCATCAGGCTGGGTGAATTGAGTCACGAACAAGCAACACAGCTTGCAGGATTCAGGATCGAATGTGTCACCAACCCAACAAGCAGCATGACGGAGGAAAAAACAATGAGTGTCACCCTAAGACAAGGGGACAGAGCAACCCTCAAACTAGCACAAAGCGAGAGGGGACGCAAGGGTCTTCTCCATCGGACCCGAGAGCCCCCCGCTGGGATTTCCAGGGCCCCTAGACTGGGTCTGCTAAGGGTTATCCTAGGCAGGGCAATGCTAACTTGCACCCCAAACTACCAAGCAAACTGCTAAAAACTGAACCCACGGGATGTGTTCACTCACGAGGGTGAAGCAGGGGGTGCTACCACACAAAACGGCCCTAATATAAGGAGGGTGGGAGAACACAAGGCAGACCCCCCCCACCACAACCAGGCAAAAACAAAAAGAAAAGAAAAACCACGCAAGTGGACAACGTACCCACAGGGAACAGAGCTGGCCACTGTTATAGGTGAAAACTAGTTACCCAGTACCTTGCGCCCCACCAATGCAATAACTACCACTTACCCCAAGGCAAACAAGGGAGGAAAACCCCCCAAGCACTCGGGGCAGCCCAACTCCAAGCAGCGAAAGGCCAACAGAGGTAGACCCAAGGCGACTTGTGGAAGAGAACCCCAAACCACAAAGACGGTACTTACAGGGCACTCGGAGAAGGGGACCCTAAGCACATGCAGCCCGAGTACCTGAGAATAATACTCGCAGCTCACACAACCACCGTAAGAGCAGCACTAAAAAACAAGGAACAGCACTGAGAGAAGACTGGAGCTGGAGCCACACGACTATGCATGATCCCATCAGCCGAGGAATTGGGGCGGGGATCGCTGGCTCGAGGGTCTGGGGCTCAATCTTCCCCCTCCCGAGGAAGGGGGGAGCTGCGCAGACATGCTGCGCGGCTCATGTGACATCGTGTTTGTTTGCTCTTTTTCTTTTGGAGAGTTCTGTCCAAACGTTTGACGATTTTCGTTGTTAACCAGAATAGGGGTTTGTTTTGTGGCGCTTACCTTTCTGGGTGCCTATCCCAGTCGATGGCAGATATAGAATGCTCCAAATCACATGTGCATTTCTATGGGCCATTGCTCCCCGTGCCTCTGTGAGGGGGACAGGTTCTGGCTCGTGGGTCCCAGTAGGCTAGAACTCCACCCACATCGACTGATGGAAAATAATTGGGATATCCATATCAGCCATGGATAGCTCCGGGAAGCCGTAGGGGCTCCCCCCAGAAAACCTGATTTGTCTGAATTGTCAGTTGTGCCCTCCTCAAAAAAAATAATTTTATGTATTAAAACATTATAATACAGGTATAGAAAATACTACAAACTAAAGACATCACAATGTTGTACAATTACACAAATAATATTGTATTGTACATGAAACAATAATATTGTATAGAATATCAAAGAATGATATTGAACAGGTATAGTACAAGGTTATTTACCAAAAGATTAGGTGTTCCTTCACATACATTCATAAAATAGTGTTTTGATGAGTATGGTGGTGTTAATTAAGGGAGGAGGTTGGAGTTTAGGCTGAGATGCTGCAAGTCCAGGGTTGCATGGAGGAACACTAGTTTTGAATTAGAACTTTTATGGCAGCCATTCTTCTGGATCAGCAATCCTACCACTGCTTTCTCTGTTTCATCTCGCATTTGTGTGTACTGTATCACTGCTGAACAGTGTCAACAACACTTTTAGCCTGACTTTTACCAGTTATGCCGGTAAACCCTGTCAGTGCAGGCACCCAAACCATGAGAAGTCCCCAGGGACAACAGAGGAATTCCACCACATACACCCTAGGCTAGACTAATATGGAGATAGGCAGAACTTCCCCACCAAGAGAAGCAAACAAACCACTAGCAAATGAAAAAATGAAACTAAGCCCCCTCCCTTCCCAAGACCTCACAACAGCAAACAAGCAGTCAGGGAGAAGCATCGGCATGGCGTCGCTAGCTGATGAGCTGACAGCCACAGTGCACCTCACCAGCCAACAACACTTCCCTACCTAGGGCAAGACGGAAAACCTAAAGCCCCCGACGCACCCCAAGGGCGAAGACCATCACAAGCGAGATAGCCCTCTAACGGGAAATAAATCTCGAACACCCCAGGGAAGAGAACCCTGACCGCACAAGAGCAGTACTTATGGAGCACCTAGGAAAGGTGAGATTTCCTAAGTGCATGCATCTCCAGTACTCTAGACTCCTGGTCAGAGCACACATTCGTGTACAAACAGCTCACAAGGCTGGTGTACAAACAGCTCACTCCAAAAATAGGAAACTGTGGCTAGATTGAACTGATGAACATCAGGCACGCACATTAGTCAAAAACTGGCTGGTGGCAGCCCGGCTCACCCAGGCCAACTCCTCCCCACAATTCAGGTTGAGCTAATGAGCGGGGGTTAGGTGGACAAAATTTTGGTGTTTGTTTTCTTCATGGGTGAGCTCTTTCGATATTTTATGGACATAGGTCATATTTTTCAACCAGGCATTATATTATTATAAATTTGGAACAGTGTTTTAAGAGATAATTCATGAAATTTGTAAACAGAAGGTCCAGGTTTCCTAGGAGAAACTACATTAGACTAATATGAGCAACTAAGAAGCGGGGCACAAAGAACTAATTTCACTTCCCCATAGTCACTAACAGGTAAGCAGGTAAGCACGTACAAGTGTCACCCTCACAGAGCAGATGGTGTTGACAAATGATTGCACAAATTAAAATAAAGTATGACATATTTCCTCCTTAATGCACATCCACCTTGGCTGAAGCTACTTACCACTGACATTCTTGTGAGACCAACATTCAAACTTGATACTGTATAGAGTATCAAACTCAGCTGCGGGGTCATTGATATTTAAAAGACAGCAGAGTAAATGAAGTAGAAGGGGAGACTCTTCCTAAACCTGTCTACTATAAATGTATGAGTACAGTATGAAAACAGGGTAAAGCTGCACTTATTTCATAACTTTTACCCGTATCTTATTAGTTACATGTTTCATAGTAACTGAAATGCTGGAAAAGTATTAAAATCCTGCTAGTATTTCGGACAGTGCAATGTGGAAGACAGCTCAATGTGGGATGCAGTACAGTAGGTATAGACACTGGCAGATTCACCTGTCATGACTATGAAATACCTCACAGGTTCAGTAACATGTATGGTTAAGAAATGCAACATGAAAACAGCTTAATCCTAATTATACAAGTATAATTAATAAGCACAAAGCCAGTATGGCTACAGTATATAGCAATCTGAAAGTTAGAAATAAATTCAGATTGGATGTAATGAACTTCCCATCCCTAGTGGGTCCCTTCAATGGCTCCCTGAGGGGCCATCCCAGAAATCAAGTACTATAGCTATCAAAAGAATGTGCTAAGCCAGTGTCACTCATAACCCTAAAAAGTCACAGGTTATTTATAAATATATATATATATAGGTTAGTCACAAAAGTCCTATATATCATAAGATACCAATATGGGAGCAGGAGTCAGATCCACTGAGGATCTATACGAGACACTGTGTGTAAAAGAACATTGGGAAATCAAAGTTTATGATCATCTTGAAAATTAGTCCTGATTATACAAAGCATTAGTTAACAAATAAACTACTCAAATGACATGGCATCACCATTTCCTTCTCTAAACTTTGACT